>NC_056745.1:1016838661-1016956161 GCF_019279795.1 Protopterus annectens | reverse complement strand
ACAGTTATCAGCAAACTTGGCCAGCCATAATCCCTTAACAGTAGTTTTGACCTCCAAGAAGTAAATGCTAAACAGGACTGAACCTTTGGGTACACTGCTAGTGACATGTCTTTTGGAGGGGTCTATATCAATTTATCGAATAGCAATTCATCGAACCTCTGTTTATCGAACAACATTTCAGTGAATGATAAAATCTTTCCCAGGGTAAGGAAGCATACCAGAACAGAAACTGCACAAAATCAAACCCACCCAAGTGGGGGGGGGGGGGTTCACCCCCTACACCACCCAATACCCCCCCATATATATATATATATATATATATATATATATATATATATATATATATATATATATACCAACTATGAGATCCCACTACAGTGGGGAAAAGGGCAAAGTTGTGGTGTTGGCCAGGTGCTTCCTTATGAGATCCCACTACAGTGGGGAAAAGGGCAAAGTTGTGGTGTTGGCCAGGTGCTTCCTTACCCTGGGAAATATTTTGTTGTTTACTGAAATACTGTTCTATAAACAGAGGATTGATGAATTACTATTCGCCCCAAATAGCAATTGATAAAGTGATATAGACCCCTTTTGGAGGAGGTAGAGCAGACAGTGCTAATTTCTTGGGTTGTATTTGTGATTCAAGTTGCTATCTAATGAGTTGCAAAGGGATTAACATTTAACTGGGATGGGTTATCTGTGATACTGGAGTATGGTATTGTGTTGAATGCCTTTGTGAGGTCTATATTTATAGCATGTACTGATATACCCCCTTCCATTGCTTCAGTATCCCTTATGAATAAGTCAACCAGGTTAAGTAGGAAGAGCTTACCCCTAACAAATCCAAACTGGCTTGGGTCAAGAGTTTGTAGGTTGCTTATGTCCTTGGTTATTAATTCCATAGTGATCCTTTCCATAGCCTTACAGATGAGGCTGGTCAGACTTATGGATCTATAATTTTCATGGTCTGTTGATGGCCCAACTTTGTGAAAGGGGATGACAGCTGCTGTCCTCCATTCATTCGGCACAAAGCTTCTGTAGGAGATCTGACAGGTGCTGCTTCAGAACGGTCAGTAAGAAGTCCAGTATGTTTTCTGGCCACAGAGAAGCAGTGTTCTTGGCCTTTGCTAGTACATTGAGAATTTGTGCATGGAAGACTTGAGGGGGCTATAGATGCAGGTATGAAATCTGGGACTGTAGTAGGGGACGGGAGAATGGCAGAAGTTAGAGCTAAATTTATCTGTTATTAGATTGGCTATGTTTACCTTTTATCTGTTATTAGATTGGCTATGTTTACCTTTTATCTTTTCAGGTCTATAAACCCTGCTACGCTAGGCAAGTTTACCCATTCAGGATAGCCAGCAGCCTACACCCCCTACTATCTCTTTCTGTCCTATTACCAAACACTCACAGACAGCCTATACTCTCTGATTTTTAAATGCAGCCCAACTCCTTCTCTCCTTGTAGTCTGCTACCTTTGTATTAGAACGATTTGTTGCAATTAAGTCACTGGCCACTAGATGGCGCCTTATCATTCCAGTTCTGTATCCCTATCCACTAAACGTATTTCTCTACTCAGACCTCCAAACCCTGTTATTCTTTCAGTTTCTTCCCTACATAGACGTCTTCCACCTCCCACTTGTGTCCCAGAGTACATTTTTTCTTCATCTGAGCTCTCTGACATATATATGCTCTGTATGCTAGCTTCCTAACTTACCTCTGCTTTCTTTCACTTTCAAACTTAACTGCTAAATTCTCCCTCTCTACTGATTGTCTTCCCTCTCTGTCCACTCTCTTGTCTGAACCCGCTCCATTTGCCTTTCTGGCTCACTTCGCTCCCCTACCCTACCCCCAATTTCCACACGCCCCCCCAGTGGCCATACATTTATTCTTCTAGTAGGCATGCCCCTACCCTCTCCAATCCAATCAGATTGTTAACTCCATAAACCCCTCAGCCCTCTTTTTTGTACCTCACACCCACTAATTAACTAATCTACCTCCTCCCCACTTACCTAATCAAACTGCTTCTCCCCATCTGAACCTACAATCTACTTCTCATCCCTTTTCTCACTACCCTAATCATTATAATGTGTACAACTTTCTTCCCTTTACAACTTAAATTACTTATCTGCTTATCACTTTTATCTTCTCTTGTAACTACGTACCTCTTAACATCCTACGAATACTCACTTAACTCTTCTTTTCCCTCTAAATATACCTCTACAGCTATATCTCATTTCTCTCCAACCTTCTTAAATCTCACCTCTCAGCCTAACTACCTACTAGCTAAATACCACAGACTAGCACACTCCAAATCAAGCAAACTAAAAACTAGGAAAATATTTGATTGTATTTATAAAATTCTCCAACCAAAATATTTTAAAATCCTCCACTCACTGTTGGATGGAGATATTCATTCTAACCCTGGCCCACACCATACCAATACCAATGTCCACAGAAATCAAGACAAACCTACTTCTCTATTATCCTCCATACCTACCAACTCTCTCTCTATTGCCCATCTCAACATACAAAGTATTTGAAACAAAATCACTCAAGTTCATGCCCTTCTAGAAGTCCATCAATTTGATATGTTATGTTTAACTTAAACGTGGCCTAAGCCTACCATTAAAGACAATGAAATCACTCCACCCGGGTATAACATCATTAGACTTGATCGCACTACCAAAAGGGGAGGAGGGGTAGCAATTCTCTACAAAACAAAATACCATCTTAGTAATCTAAATCTGACTTTTACCATAGATAACAAAGCCGAAGTACTCAGCTTCAAACTTCAAGTCAACATTAGTAAAGCCATAAATATAATTTGTACGTATCTCCCTCCAGGAAACAACATTAACACTCTCGAATGTATCCTAAATTCACTCTCCACCAACCTCCCTCAAGAAACATTAGTCCTCGGCGACTTTAACATTGATTGGTATACCTGTAACAATACAAATCCCACCTCCCATATAAACCTTTATGGCTTCGTACAACTCATTAATAGTCCCAACAAAACCAACAATAATGAAACCACCTTAGACTGGATCCTCACTAATACTCCCCAACAGAACTACCGATCAGGTACCCTATCAGAAGACCTAAGTGACCCCTCACTAACATATATCATTAGACATAAAACCAACCTAATTTTACCTACTACCTACAGAACACTATGCTCCAAAAAGCAATTTAACATTGAACATTTTCAAACTGAGTTAGGACTATGTAACAGTTCCCCACTAAAATATCTCCCACTTAACAAAGCAGTAAATTACTTCAGTTCCACTTTCTTGTCTATCCTTGATCACCCTGCCCCAAATTGTACTATTAGAACCAAAGCTAAAACAGCTCCGTGGCTGACCAACAATACTAGGCAAAAAATTTTTCTCAGAAACAAATCTTGGGCAAAATGGCGTACCACAAAAAAACAAACAGACCACCAATACTTCAAAGAGCTTAGGAACTGTATGAAAAAAGCCATCCTGACAGACAAAAAGAACTATTACCTCCAATTACAATGAACCTCCATAAATGAACCTAAAAAATTCTGGGGCAGTATTAATAATCTTTTATCCCCAAGCCAGTCTATCACACCAAACCCTCAGGATTCTAACCCTGACAATCCCACACAAATAGCCAATGACTTTAATTCTTTCTTCACTAATACCATCCAAATTCTAGCTAGTCACCTATCCCCTGATACCTCTAAACTACTCTTACCTGCTGGAAATGCTCCTCCTTCTCTTCACTTACAACCTGTATCTACCACCTCTGTCTCATCACTGCTCCAAAAACTAAAACCTACCACCCCCTCTGCAGACAAACTTCCTGCAGAATTCTTGCAAATTGGTGCCAAAGCCATTGCGTACCCCATTTCTATTCTGATAAATAGATCTATTAATGAAGGAATTTTCCCTTCTATCTGGAAGATATCTCACATTATCTCACTACACAAAGGGGGGAACTGTAATGACTTCTCAAACTATCGCCCCATAGTACTTCTATCACCTCTAGCTAAAATCATGGAAACATGTATCCACAAACAACTTCTTAACCACCTTCTCCAAAACAATCTACTTGCTAACTGCCAGCATGAATTCAGACCTTCCCACAGTACTACCACTGCTTTACTCTCCTTTACCAATACCATCAACTACAACTGCAACAATAATTATCTATCATCTTCAGTCTTCATTGACTTATTTAAAGTTTTCGACATGGTTAATCATAAACTTCTCCTGCACATACTAAAATCTCTCTCACTTGATACCCCTTCTTTAACTTGGTTTACATCTTACTTTGAAAACCGACAGCAGGCAGTACTCTGGAAAAGTTCACTATCGAATCTTCTTCCTATCTTCTTAGGTGTACCTCAAGGCTCTATCCTAGGCCCCCTTTTATTTTCGATCTTTATTAATGACCTCCAATCAGCCATCCCTAACACCACCTGCATACAATATGCAGATGATTCTACCATAATATGCAGTGCCACCTCTCAAAATGAACTCCAGTCTCTTACCCAAAAAGCCTTTTCTACTGTTGAACAATGGTTCTCTGATCGTTGCCTTCTCCTCAACCCCAAGAAAACCAAACTGTTACTGTTCTCACCTACCTGTAAATCTACCCCACTTAATTTCACTCTTACATCCACTGATTGCACTCTCATTTCTCCTGACTCAACTACAAAATTACTAGGAATAATTGTTGACAATAATCTAAGCTTTGACTCTGACATCAACAACACAATAAAAGTAGTTAACAAACAAATTGGATCCCTTTACAGAATTAAACCCTTCCTTACACATGAAACAAGAACCACCTCCGCCAGATCTCACCTTAGCTCTACTCTTCTATATGCTTCCCCCATTTATACTAATCTCTCCAAAAGCAACCTTAAGAAACTTGCTACATCTTACTATAATATTGCTAGATTCGCAACAGGATCCCAGTTTAGAACTCACCACTGCCTAAACCTAAGACAACTAGGTTGGCTTGAATTTCCCAACAAATTAATACTTCAACAGCTCTTAATAGCTCACAGACTTCTATACCAACCAACTAAAATACCAATACTCTCTAACCTTATTACACCTTACAATAACATGAAACACCTACGCTCCTCAAACAAACTACTGATTTATACTCCCAAACCTAATAACTCTGCAGGGGACTGCCTCTTTGCCAACTCTGTTGGAAAAATGTGGAACAGACTACCCTCTGATATCACATCTTTGTCCACACTTTCACTTTTGAAAAGACAACTGAAAATGCATCTCAATAATCAATGGCTTTGCCCCTGTACCAACCCAGATTAACTTTCCCTCTTCCTCTCTCTCTTTTCTTATACCTTAATACCTTCATTCTCTTCTCCCTATACCCTTTATAACTTTCCTTTACATAATATCTATGTAGAGAAATGTTATCTCATATATACTGTACGACCATTGTAAAAAAAAAAATATATATATTTCTTTGTTTTATGGCATTTTATTATTTCTCTTTTGTTTTGCTCCTATCATAGTTATACATTACATATATTGTCTAACTTTGTTTTTAAATTTTAATCTTGTATTGCCTATTGCTGTATAAACTTGTAATAATCCATTGGAGCTTTTCTCCCCGGGCCTCTACTGAAAATGGACATATATCCAGTTGGACTAGCCCGGTCAACAAATGTAAAATAAAATAAATAAAAATGTTCTCTAGGTTTGAGTATGTGATATCATTTATTATTAGCTCTGAAGAGTGCTGGGCATTGTTATAAGGTTTCTAAAACATTTGAAGAAGGCTTTGTGGTTGTCTTTTGCATGGGTTACAAATTTACCATATATCTGTCTGTGGTTGATTTGATTAGGGTCCAGGGTTCTGTGTTAAGTTTAGCAAATGTTTTTTGCATCTTGAGAGTTACAGTTATTTTTGCAGGCATTTTTTTCTTGTATAATATAACCTGCTTATATTTGGTTCTACCATGAGGTTATTTTTGAATTTGGCATTGCATTTATTTCTGAGAAGACAGATGCATCTATGTAGCTATTCAAATGTGCATAGAATTTGAGAGTAAATAATTCTACATAAGCAGGAGGGTCATCGGGTTTGAAGGGGATGTTCAGTTTAGTCAGATCATCACTTAGTTTCAATGAATTAGCCTTGGCATAATCTGTGAATACTGAGGTATTGAAGGATGCTTCTGGTTTCAGGTTTATTGTGAATGTGACTGATGTGTGGTCAGATTTGACCAAGGAGAGAGTAAGAATTGGTAGGGAGCAGAGCTGCCAGATATTGTTAAGGACCAAGTCCCAGATTTTATTGCCGTCTGGTTGATGTATAGACTAACTGGTCCAGAAAGTTTACATTGTCATGGTTTACTTCAGTATATACTTTTGAGGTATTGTATACTGCAGTGATTCAACTTTTCACTAAAATCACTAGTAGCATAACATCTGAACTGATAGGATGTGGAAGGTGAAGGTATGCTAGAAAGAGTGTATTTCTAGATACACAGGATTGGAAGTGGAAATGACACTTTACATTGTTGGTAGGTGGAAGACCTTGAGCAAAGAATGTATTTAAGCTAGGAGATCTTGGACAAAGAATCTATTCTGTACATATTCTTGGGGATGATGTCCCCAGATAAAAACATATTCTATGAGTGGCAGGTTGATGAGGAGTGCCCTTGGCAGAAGGCATGTACACTTCACAGTTACAGGAAACATAAGGCACAAACTAGATGACTTTAGCCAGTAAGCTGTCAGAACAAATAGGTAGAAATATATTATTTTGTGCTAACAACTATGAGGCTGGTCTATAGAGCAGCATCAAAGTTGAGGTGGAAAACCAGTTGGCTCAACATGTATTTTCCTTCTTTCCAAACTTATTGTACTAGGTTCAGATTAAGCTAAGAATTAAAAACAGCTAGCATGCACCAGGTTGAGTTTGTATAAAATACAATTAATTACACAATTAAAAAAAAAAACTAACTAAAAAAAATACTACTCCACCCAGGTAATCAGCTCCAGAAAGAATCCTTTATTTGCTGTTCAAATTTTGTTTTATTTACTATTTCAAAGTATCAAGTTAATGCAATTTAATGAGCAGACATTAAGTAAAGCTGTATAGAGTAAAGACAGAAAAAGGGAATTTATATTAGTTCTATGTACATCAAAATGTTTAGGAGGCCAGATAACATTTTCATGTCACCAGAAAGGTTATTTTATATCCAGAAGCTCTCAATAGCCAACAGCCTTTGGGTTTAAGGTTTAGTCCATGTTCTAGTTTCTCAGAGCTTTCAAGACCCTGAAAACAGCAAGGTGAAATATTACAGCTCTCAGCTCCCTTACACAAGTGTAGGCTGTATAGTTGCCTCTGTCATGTAACCAAGGCAGGCTTCTTTTCTGAACTCTACTGTAACTGTATAGTTTGATGAAATTAGCTGAGCAGATAAGATGATCCGATGAACTGTTGAAGAAGAAGCCCCATCATACAAGTTCCACTGCAAACCTATCTTTTGCAGAAAGGAATTGATCTGCATGCTTTCTTTCTCTGCATTGGTTTGATCCCAGTCGCAGTTACAAACACATAACTCTTTTTAGTGTCACTTCATTAGTGTCTAAGCCTGGGAATCACAGACTTATTTTTCTGCCTAGGATTATTACTCTTTGACAAGTTAAAGCTTCAAAGAATGGAATGTGGTTTGCAAAGTCAGACATTAAGCCTTCTCTAAGGCCTGTAAGATTTTATTTCTTTTATTTTGTTTTTTGACCTCTTTATACTCTGTTTTCCCAGATAAAGATAATGTTCAGTTCCTAAGCATTACTTTGAAGTCCATTTGGTTTGAGTAGTGCCATTGAGTATGCATTCTTTATAACTGAAAATATAAGTAAACACCTGTAGAACCAAGAGCCATGTTCTCCAGCTTGTAAAAAAATATTTTGAATTAAGCATGCTCTCATGACCTCAAGGCATTCAAGCAGCTAAACAGTGATAGTCTTTTGGAACTTGTTGCATACTATAATGTACTATATATCAGAATACTAGTAAGGTTAATGCACTGCAATATATGCAGGAAATGTATTATACTTTAACAATGTAATAAATAATAGTAATGGGTGACAATTCAATAATGTTTTCCATTAGAAAGGCTTCATTTCCTATAAACAGTTTATTTATCATATTCTTCAAGAAGTGTGAGGGGTGCTGTGATTTGTTCAAGGAAAATGGTGGATACCCTGGACATGAACATGCTGCTCTGCTGCTTGTAATGAAATGGATGGCAAAGGGTGACCCTTGCAATGAGCACTTATTTCTTTTGTAGCACAGACTTCAGTAAATGGGAACATGGCACTTTAGACAATGAACATGCTTGTTTACTTTAAGTGGTATCATTATGTGGTAGTGGTGCCATTCAAAATGTGAACATTGGGTGTAAAGTTCATCACGGGAGAGTAAAATCTGTCTAGGCAGTGTTTGTGCTGCAAAGTACATGTACCACATTATTACATGCTGCAGTCTCTAAGAACATCTTGAACACATCCGGAGATTTCTAATATATTACCAGGAACACCTTATAATATATTTACCATGTAGATAGCTACACAGTAATTAGGTCCACAGTATGTATAAATCATGCTATACAGGCTGCTTCATGTCTTATTTTGTATTTTCATGAATTGTGGGTGTACTGTGTAACATGGGCATAGTCTGTAAGTATGACTTTAATACTATTCATAACTTGAGACTTCAGTACCTTTGTTCATTTTCCTTTCTTTCTTATTTTTTACAAATGTTCTAGTTACATGTAAAAGATTTTAAATTTTGAAAAAAATTTCTGTAGGGGCTGAATTATATGAATCCTTCTGTGTATTACATATATAAAAGAAAATGATCTTTTTATATAAAACTTTCACAGGACAAAAAATACACAATAATGTTGACAGTGGAATTAGTAACTTCACTGAAAAAGTCGCGCATCATAATCTTCCATACATTGTTAATATTCATACCTCATTTTAAACTTGGTTCAAAATAAATTTGAGGTGAGTTCCCTGCTCCTTAATACAATGTCACACATTAAAACTGCATATTTCACTTAAATGTTTTATAAGCATTTTTCATTTTATAGTCATAAATCTTACTGAAAGTAGGTATGACAATTCTGAAGTATAATCTCCTTCTTCTTGGCTGTATGTGGGCAGAGCTCTGAAATGATGTGTACACTTTTGTAGACATTATCCTGTGCCATTAACAGACCCTGGATAATGAATTCACTCAATCAATTCCTCTTCATGGTCAGACTAAGTCTGCTAACAATTATTGTCAACAGCGTCATGTATTTGATTAATCTGATATGGTTGGATATATATTTTGTTTTCTGATCCTTAGGGCCTATTGCTTACCAAATTTAAAGCCTGAATGGTTCTTTCTGCCTGAACATTGTGTGACAATCAGGAAAAACATTCTGTAAGGTGAAAATCTCCTTTGCAATAAAGGTTATTTTTTATTGACATTGAACACATTGGCAAGATAGTAGAGGGAGAAAAATGCTACAATAATGCCTTACATCCATTGTACTGCAATCATCACCGTCCTATTTATTCTTTAGTCTTCTTCTTTTGTGAGCTTATGATAACATATACAATTCAAATGACTGCACTGTGCATGAGAAGTCATGCAGCAAGCATCATTTATAGGTAATACCTGCAATACTGGTGGCCTGTGCTCCTCATGTCAAAAGGTGGATGATTTGTTTTCCAGTATTATTTGTAAATGCAGACTTACTGATGATGACGATTGCTCTTGTGCAATTGGAAAATCTTGGAAAACTATTGTTACTGATATTAATGAATGAATGAATGAATGAATGAATGAATGAATGAATGATAGAATGAATTAATTTGCATTTGTTTACCTGGAGGTCTACTGGGCCAGGCTGAGCCCATTTTCAATAGAGGCCCAGGGGGAAAAGCTCCAAAAACAAACATGATAAAGCTACATAATCAAAATACAGAAATCAAGCAGTGATGGTACAGAACACTACATTACAAAACAGGCGAGAGATGTATGGCCTCAGCAGGATATGACCATTCCATTAACTTGAGAAAAGCGCAAGAAGGGGATCCCCAGCCTGTATACTACCAAGGTGCTGGGCCATTACACAGAACCAGCAGTCATTTGTCTGCAGCTACCCTTCCACAATGGCAGGAGTGTAGTAGTCTATATGCCTCAGAATATTGGTCTCAGCTTCATTCATCTTATATTTCCCTGGTAAACAACTGTGAGCAAAGAATGATATCTGTCAGTAGTTGATGATATGATACATCACAGTGTAAAACAGTACATATGTCAGAAAATCTATGCTACAACCAACCATGTTACACAAGCAGCACAAACAGCAATAGTTACAGTATCCCCCATATGTTATGCCCGTTGTGTCACCATATTGGCAACCTATCTACAGATATCCTGCAGAAACAGGTTGCTAGGTGTAAATGTAGCACCCAAAACCCTGAACTGGAGTCCAACTTTCCCTAGAATGGATGCACACACTCAACATAGAAGGTCATACTGGGCATGCTTCTACACTTAGAGAAATGAACCCCATGTCTGACAATACAGTGGACTATAGATATCCATTATTCACCGATGTCTGTGCACACACACCAAATTGTACACCATTGATACTTCACACACACACACACACACACACACACACACACACACACACACACACACACACACACACACACACACACACACTCTGGATAGGAATACTCACATATATCTAAGTATAATATGTCAAACATACACACACTAAGAAATGGGGAAGAGTCAGACAGCAACAGAGAGACTCCCATTATGAGGCCTTTCCCACCCAGTACACATTCCATTGGCTTATATCACATGGTGTGCTGATGTCATTCATTATAGAAATTCCTTTTGTTAGCCCTCAGTCCTATAGTCTCAGTGGTGCTTGTGATAAATGTAACACTCTAGTACAAATAAGTATCCATGTAGCAGTTGTAATCTCAGTCCTGTCAAATGTAAAGTTGTGTGTGAGTGAGTGTGTTTCTAGATGAATGAGTTTGAGGCCATTCACACTCACTACACTTCCCTTATCCCTCCTTTAGCACTGCTGCTGATGTCAGTCACCATCAAAGATACCTTTGTACAACTCATCAACATGTAAGCTCTGTGGTACTTTTGATAACTGCATAATACTATAGTGTAGCAAACTAGCTAGGTAGGAGTTCTAATCCCGGTCCTGGCAACTGTGAGAATGTGTGTGTTTGTGTGAGAGATACTGCAGTGCAAAACACTACTTAGTTAGGAATTCTAATCTCAGTACCTGCATATGTAAAAGTGTGTGTGTATATCTGTAGGTTGAAGTATTTTGTGTCCGTACACAGTAAGTACATTTCAAAGTGTAATACTTTACAACGGCTGCTGATGTCAATCACCTTAGAGGTATGTTTGGACACTGCTTTACCTGTAAGCTCTCTGGCATGTGTGATAAATTTGTAACAATGCAATAACAATAGCTACATAGGTAGGGGGTTTGAATCTCATTCCTGGCAAGTTTGTGTGTGTATATGTGTATGTGTTCATACCTTAAAGATTTTGGCCCCATTTCCACCCAGTACACTTCTCAGTGCCCTACTTTAGCAGTCCTGCAGATATCATTCACCTTAGAAGTACCTGTTGGCAAACCTACACCAATTAAGATTAGTGGTGCATGTGGTAAATGCATAACCATGAAGGTCTGAAAACATAGTTAGATAGAGGTTTGAACCTCAATCCTAGTAAATGCAAATATGTGTGTAGGGTAAGGTTTTATGAAATCTCTCACCCACTACATCACCGAATGCCAGTATTTACAAGGGCTGGTGATGTTCCTCACCTTAGAAGCACTTTGGGACAACATCCATCCTATAAGCTCTGCGGTACATGTAATAAATGCATAACACTGTTGTAGCAATACATAGGTAGGGGTTTGGAACTCATTACTGGTAAGTGTGCATGTGCGTTGCTGTCTGTCATCAGTATCCTGTGTGGGTGGTGGTGATATTGTGTAATAATAGGATCCATTGGGGGGTGGGTTTGCTAAATTATTATATTGATGACTTAGTATATGTCCAAATGTTCACATTACAAGGCCAAAAGTTGTCAAACACCATAGAGGTTGGTGTAGACAATCCACAGCTCTAAATGTGTAGTGCCATGTGCAATGACTATGTGACAGTATGGAATAGTTAACAATATAGGCAACCCTTCTAATACTCAGAGACCATGCTCCACCCAGGAATCATAAACAAACACACTTGGTTAGGTATCAACCACTATATCAGTAGTTCTCCTGCAAACTGCCTCACAGATAGTACCCACGGTGTGATTGCAGTGAGCTCCATGTCAAACCAATGACCAGACATGACTGGTGTCACACAGAGTATGGACCCATGTCCTCTCATGTTTGGGATCTACCCTTCTGAGGTGCAGGAGAACATAAAGGCACCCTGGTTGAAAATGTTTGCATACAGCAGTAAGGTGGGTGGTAGCATTCCCAATCTATGTGATGTTGACATCATACACAAAGGCCACTTGACACCTATGACTGTTGTCAGAATCCTGGACATTACCTCAATGCCAAGAGATGTGCCACCATTACCTTTGGGAACACCATGGCTCATGTGAAGTAATACATTGGTGGTAGTCCACTGAACAGTGACATTGTTATAACAGAATGGGGAACAGAGGTTGACATATATACCACCATTTATACATGAAGGCATAAAAAAGTTCCATTCTATGTTGGATTTTGAAATTGAAATGTTATGCAATAATTTTGATAAAAAGAATATTCATTATAACTTAACTAAAAATGAATGGTTGTCAGTTAAACAATTTTCTCAACAGAATAATTTTGTGATAAAACCCTCTGACAAGGGGAATAAAATAGTTGTAATGCACCATTCTCAATATAGTAAGATGTATTATGAGCTGTTACAAGATAAGGAAGTATATAAAATTGTGACTTATTCTGATACAGAAAAAGCAAAAATAGAATCTACGAGCTTGCTTAGTAATGGGCTGAGACTGGGATACTGGACTGAACATGATGTTGAGAAGAAACTGTTAAATGAAGATACTGAGTTAGCATACTTTTACTGTTTGCCTAAAGTACACAAAAGTTTGACAAATCCACCAGGAAGATCAATTGTGTCGCCTAGAAAATATTTTTATACAATGTGGGGTTAGTACTGCATAAATGTTTATTAAAATAAGCTGTTAATCTTCCATCTTATATTAGAGACTAATTTGATTTTTTACAGAAAATTAAAGGAGTAAGATGGAAAGAAGCAATGTATTGGATAACAATTGATGTGAAGAGTTTGTATACTAACATAAAACATATTTATGGGATGGAAGCTCTCAGCATCTTTTTAGGTGACAGCCCATTAGCACATTATACTATGGATTTAGTAAAATTTAGTGTGGAAAATAACTTTTTCTGTTTCCAAGATACTTTGTATCATCAATTACAAGGCACAGCGATGGGTGCCTCATTTGCACCTATGTATGCAAATTTGTTTATGGGGAGGTTTGAAACAATATATATATATATATATATATATATATATATATATATATATATATATATATATATATGGGCTCCGGGAACATGCTCGATTAGCATATGTCCAAATCACAAAACATCAAACATATATACACGAAAGTGCTTAACGTCGACAAGCTCTTGCGTGTATGTGTGCCTGTTTCGTAGATCGGACTAAAGTGCGAGTAAGGGAAAATTCCCTTTTCCCCACTGTAGTGCGATCTCAGAGTGAGAATAATAAAATAGGGGGGTGTGGGGGACTGCAGAAACATAGATTTTTTTTTAACTACACATACACGGAAGTGCTTTTGATGTTAAGCATTTTCGTGTATGTGTTCGATGTTTTGTGATTCGGACATATGCTAGTCGAGCTTGTGTTCTAGGCCCATACATATATACATACATACATATATATATATATATATATATATATATATATACATATACATATATATATATATATATATATATATATAAATATACACACATATATATATATATATATATATATATATATATATATACAAACTCATTTTATAAGAAATATGTAAATTCCTATTTCAGATACATAGATGATCTGATATTTCTTTGTGAAGGTGGTATAGAACTGATGTCAGAGTTTGTAGCACAATTGCAAATTAATAGGTTCTCTATACAGTTTGATGAAGTGAGTTATGGAAATAAAATTTCATTTCTTGATATTTCTTTAGAATGTGCAGTTGGTGAAGAAATTAGGACAAGCTTATACAGGAAATTTGGGGCTGTTAATCAATTTATGATGGGTAATAGCTGCCATCCTAAACACACCCTGGATTCCTTGCCTTATGGGGATTTTTTAAGAATTTCTAGAATTTGTAATAAGGACTATAATTTTGAAGAAGAGCTACAATATACTGTGAATATGTTTGTAGAAAGGAAACATGATGGACAAATAAGTGAAAATAGTGTAAAGAGAGAATCAAAAAAGTAAGATATAGTAGCAGAGGTGAAAATCATGTGTTGGTACCCTATGGGGAGAAGACAGATATTATACAGGGAAGCGATAATAAGAATTTTTTGTAGTTATGACCTATAATATCTTGAGTGAGAATGCTAGAGAAGCAATTAAATATTATTAGAAGTTTTTATCCAGATTTTATGATCTTAATGGACTGGTTAAACAAAATTTAGTTTTTTTTTTATTTCAAAAATGAAAGAGCTTGAAAGATATGATAGTACATACAAAATTTAAAAAACCTGAAGAAAAATTGTCATTACAAATTCATGTAAAAGGGATGAGACCATGTGGGAAATGTATAGGTTGTGAATTTATAGTACATACTTTTCCTAGAATAAATAAAATTAATTTTCAAATGTCAGGAAATTACCAGTGTACCACTGAGTGGGTGGTTTATGCAATCAAGTGTAACTGAAAAATATTACATAGGTCAAACGAAACGGATGTTTAAAAACAGATTAACAGAACATTTGAGAGACATAAGGTAGGGTAAAATAGAAAGTCCTTTGGCACAGCATTTTAAACAATTTCATAACAGCAGTCTTATGTGTTTAAAAGCCACCAATCTAGAACAAATATTAGGAGATAGAGATAGTGAATCAGTTAGAAAGAATTTATTATATAAGGAAAAATTGTTTATTTTAAAATATAGCACTTTGATTCCACAGGGTCTGAATACAGACTGCTGTTGGAAATGTGTAATTTAATTAAGTGAAATGTATCTTTAAAAGTTTTATTATAAATTGATGTTAATTGATTAATTGATGATGTAAGTGGCAACTGAAAGTATTTAAGTCATTGTCTTTTTGTAATCTAGCACTCCTTGAAGGCTTATGTTAAGTTAAGGCGCTAGAGTACTTTCTTTGGTGTTATTGATAGAATTGCTATTTTATTAAATTTTGGCTTATACCTGGACGTTTGTTGTTGTTGTTACAATACAGGTTGACAGTCAGCTACCTGTTGACCACAACAGTACCACTGACATCAGAAAGTACTTTGATGTGTTACATCCCTTGACTAAGTGTGTGTTATCTAGCAAGTAAAAGGACATGGTCACCCTGTACCATCCCCTCAGTAGCCCAATCAATGTGTACAGTGGCCCTTTTGCCATGTTCCCTACTGGACACCTGCAACAACTGTAGAGTCTGCAAACATAGCCCACAAAGGGAATACCATGCCTTATACACATGCCCTGTATGGACAGACTCCAATAACTCCAACAAATTCCCGTAACATACTGTCTATGTAGGTGCAATCACAACCTCAGTTACACAGCCATGTCTCACCAAACTAGGTCAGGAATGCTGAAGACACCAATCTGTCCACACAACATGCCCAAGAGACCTCAAGCACACTTCCACACTTCAAAGGACATGCATGTGGGACAGGTGCACAACCCAAACACTGTCCATGTTGTGGAATATAAATCACATACATGTGAAGCAGTGCACATCACTGGCCACCCATAACAGAAATCTGGATGAGTGGATGGGGAATACGATATCCACCCCTGGGAACCACTCCAGTGACTATACTCCTGAGCCACAATGGGAACTATTATCATGTGGCTTTGGGCTAGCCTTGTACAGCTTTCAGGCCCATTCATGTACTACACACCTATGAAGCAATGAACCTATGGATCTCAGTACTGGCAACTATGTGTGTGTGTGTGTGTGTGTGTGTGTGTGTGTGTGTGTGTGTGTGTGTGTGTGTGTGTGTGTGTGTGTGTAGTAATCTCAGTGTGTTTGGTTGATGAATATCCCCCGTGGCTGTGGTTATTAGCAATTGGAGGTGTGTCCAAACTACAACGCGTACCATTCTCAGGTCTATATTACATATCCGAACATTTAAATGTTTGAATCGCTAAAGATCGACCTTTAGCGATCGAACATTCAAATGTTCGAATATGTAAAAAAACAATAAAAAGAAAAGGAAAGGGTTTAGCGGGCAAGCCCCTGCATCCCCACACCCCCGCTACTTAAATATATCAACTCCGAGATCACACTTCAGTGCACTACAGTGCGGAAATGGGAAATTTTTCCATTCCCTACACTGTAGTGCGATCTTGGAGTTGGTATATTTAAGTAGCGGGGGGGGGGTGCAGGGATGGTTGCCCCCTGCTTACACCCTTTAGTTTTTTTTTCTTTTGTTTTTTTTTTTTAATTTTTATTCATATTTGAACATTTAAATGTTCGATCGCTAAAGGTCGATCTTTAGCGATTCGAACATTTAAGCGTTTAGATATGTAATATAGACCCCCCATTCTCCACTGTACAACAGATGTTGTAAATCAACATATACCTATGTACAACCCTCAGCCTTATAATCTGTGAGGCATATGCAATCACTGTGTTACAGACCCAGGAAATCCATGCAGATACAGCTGTACCCTTCCTAAGACATGGTGGATGTGTTACCACACTGCCCTACCCCTTGGTGTTGCTGCAGGGCCACATCCTGGTGACACACAGATGCCTAGAACAGAAAGAGGATACAGCATGTGAGAACACATTCACTCAGCACTTCACTTGTGTAGGAGAGATGGGTAAAGCTGGCACTGAATGTGTTGCCAAGACTGTGGCCAATATCTGTTGTCTCAGGATAGGTATTAGCATTGTGCAGTAACTCACAGCACTTGTGTTTAATGCTGTGGAAATTGTTGATGTACCTATCAAAGGCTGTTGTGATTGTCATCAGTGTCTTCTGCATGTCTGCCTTCTCAGATGCATGTAGGGGATTCCATGAGGGATCCTAAGTTGTGTTTGAGGCTAAGGGAGTTCAACAGTCATGGGACACCATCTTTCTCTGCAACAGTGTCCTCCTTCTGTTGTACACTTTAGTAATGGCAGGGGACTATCATATTGTCTCCCAGTGTTTGAGGACAGTGTCTGGGTTCATTCGGCTCTGGCTAGTACCATGCATTCATGTGCCTGTTTGTACAGTTGCATATGTGTATGCTTTCACAGTCATGAAGCTATTTCCCATTGCCATGGGTGCAGTGAAGTCATCCACCCCTGTTTTCATGGCTGCAAAGTCAGCTTTTGAGAGATTTTGCAAGGTGGGTACCTTTGTGGGGGGTGTGGCTGATATGTTGAGTTCCATGTTGATTACAGCCTGTGTGGATCTCACCATGCAGGGATTGACATCTGTGGATGAGCAACAGCCCCATATTTAAGTAGTCAACACACTTCAGGGTTGTTGCATCCTCTACTGGGTGTCAGTATGAGCCGGTACAGAGCATTGGAAATGATGAATCCAGGAAGTGTTGGGCCATTGTACTGGAACTTGGCTACTTTCCCCAGGTGATGGAGGGGTAGTTGAAGTCTCATATTACGTCAGTGCTGCATTGGACCATGATAGATGGCAGGGTGTTTAGGAATGTGGATTGACAGTATGGGGACACAGATGTGGAACCATAGCAAGCTATAGTCTGGATTGCACTATTACCCCAAGGCAGTTGTACCGGACGTATCTCCAATGCATTATGCTGGGATACTAGTCTGCAGGTGTTCCTATCCATAACGAATATGGAGACAACACCACCTTTGGAGGTGTGGTGTGGTCCATGTTTGGGGGCTGACAGCTGTAGAATGTGTTATAGCCTGATACTGCAGGGCTGCTGTTGGATGCTGTGAACCACCTCTCTATTACAGCAGACATGTTAATGTCCTCCACTCCAAGTGCTTTGAGTGACTGCATCCTGACAGTTATATGTCTAGTGTTGAGCAGCATGACCCTCAGATTGCATACATGTCTAGCTGTTATGGTGGTAATTGCATTAGGAAAACATCCTAATAAGGCATCATAGGGGTGGCAAGACACTTAGTCATTACCTGGAAACCCAGCACTGACAGATGTAGGACATCTGTGGCAAGTCATTGGGTTCTGTAAATCATGTCATCCCAAGCGGAGAGGTACTGGATCCCCTGAGAATGACACAAAACATGTAAGCCAGTGTTGCAGTCAATCATCTGTTGATAGTACTGCACCATCATTCTGGGTAATGGTGGTACACTGCTCAGGGCTACTGTCACACCTGCCTGGACCACATAATCAGAGAGTTCAACCATGTTTCTTGTCAAGTAGTCCCAGGAGGTGTGTCCCAGGTCATTCACACCCACATGGATACAGAGTGATTACCGCAGTTGTTGTGGAGTGCCATGACTGGCTGTGTCATGTGTTGGATGCTGGCATGTGATAGATATTTGGTTGTTACCTGTTCCATTTTCAAATTAGCGAGTGGGCTATGTGTGTGCCTCAGTATTGAGTTACCCATCATCACTGAACTGTGCAAGGTGGTTAGCCTTAGGAGCTTAGATTAAGGGGCATACAGTGTAGGTTAAATATGTGTCCCTTGACATGTGCCATGTTGTGGTGTCTGAGTTGGTGTCTGTCTTGCTGGTCTGTGCTGTTTGGGTAAATGTCCATTGAGTGCCTCTGTGAAGGTGGGTGTGTGGCTTTTCACTGTATGTCATGGCTGTCAAAGTGGGTGTCATGGTGAGCTATGTGTTCCACATGGTGTGGTGCAGGTGTTGATCTTATCCTCTTGACCTGCTAGTCCAGTCTTTGCTGGAGAGTGCATATGTCCACATTGGGTGATATACAGGTAACTCTCACAGGTCTGAGTCTTTGGAGTTTAGAGGGAAGGGTTGTCTGTGTACATGAGGCAGTTGCAAAAGTGCCTCAGAATGGACAAGTGCACCAGGTTAATGGGTGAAAGCACAGAAAACTCCCCTTCAATCATGCCAGGAGGGGTGGACATAACTAGTAAGTGCTGGGGCTACTTCTGTTATGAATGAGTACTGCTAACAGCTTCCATATGTGCCACACTTCTTGATACAATAACCTGGTGAAGTGCCAAGCCATAATGCTATTTGAAGTGCAAGACAGAAAGAACTAGCGCAATGTAAGGGTAAGGCAGATTTTCTGCCACCTGTAATACTTTACCTCAGCTGTGCAGTTAGCAGCTTTGGCCATTTGAAAGCTCAGTAAGCTCTGTAGCGCATGTAGTAACTGCGTAACACTATAGTAGACATAACTACATAAGCAGGGGTTCTAATACCAATACTGGCAAGTGTGTGTGGGAATCATGTACTGTCTGGCTTATACCTTTTTTGACTTGTGTACTAATCTTCACACTTCCCCTTGCCCCAGTCTAGTACTGCTGTTGATGTCATCCACCTTAGAAGTACCTTTTGACAAGATGAAACTGTATAAGCTCTGTGGCGTGTCTGATAAATGCATAGCAGTATAATAGCAATAACTAGATAAGCAAGAGTACTAATCTTCCTACTGTCAGCTGTTTGGATGTGTGTTTGTGTAAGAATCATGTAATGTATGGGTTACACCATTTTGACCTGTATACTACCCTTTACACTTCCCCTCACTCCAATTTAGTAGTCCTGTTGATGTCATCCACCTTAGAAGTACCTTTGGAGTAGGTGGAAATTTATAAGCTCTGTGGCGCATCTGATAACTGCGTAGCACCATAATAGAAATGCCTAGGTAGGCAGGAGTTCTAATCCCAATGATGGCAACTGTTTGTGTGTGTGAGGATCATATCTTGTGTGGCTTATACCATTTTGATGTGTATACCATACACGGCTGGTGAACACCTCCCACTGCCATTACTTTATATAGTCTGGTAACAGCATCTGCCTCACATGCAGCAGGTCAAACCATTGTACAGTCCTCTGTACAGATGAGTCTGGAATATCCAGATGTTTGGAACCTATATATGGTAGGAAGTGGTCTGTGTTTTCCTTAACAATGCCCATGTATGTGATATTGTAGCCAAATAGGCCACAGTGAGTGTACTGACACATATGGCAGCATGAGGTATCATACCTGACTGAAACATCATGCGGATATGACATCTACCACCCGCACAGGTGGACAGCCTTGTAGGTGCAATACATGAGTCCATATGCTTGGTTTTACAAGTGAAATGTTCATGTTATTGGTCACATTAAAGGCTGGAAGAGGTATAGACTGACATATTGTGGTCCTAATTTGTATGTAACAGGAGCACCTTGCATCTTAACAGGAGTGTATGCACAATTTATATTGTACAGTGTTCCACAGGGCGGTCCTCTCCTGCACATTTTCTGCTCTCCATCCAAATAACAGGGCATAATGTTTGATCCCATATTGGGTGATGATGTCAGTTTCCCCAACAGAGAATGCTGGTAGGTGAGCCCTCTGCATGTTACCTGGAGGACATAAACAGGAAAAAGGTCACAGGACCTCATATGGTTGTCAAATTGCACATCAACAGTGGTTATTACTTGCAAATAATGCGAACTACACCATAACCCTCCAATCTAGCATGGCTACAGCAGCTTGCATTACACTCCTGGCCCTGAGTTATCTTATTCCCCCCAATGTTGTTCACTTAATTGCATAATCCTGTATTCTCCATTCATTTCTGTGTAGAGGGTTAACAGTATCCATC
The DNA here is from genome assembly GCF_019279795.1 of Protopterus annectens. NCBI lineage: Eukaryota > Metazoa > Chordata > Ceratodontiformes > Protopteridae > Protopterus > Protopterus annectens. Next base: position 1,016,935,101 of record NC_056745.1, on the reverse strand, counting down.
TTCCATGTGGATGGTTTGTGGATGGTTGCAGGTCTGTGTTTGACTGTGGTGTGTGTTGGATCACATGGCTGAGTTCATGTAAGCAGCAGACAGTGTGTGATGGAGCACATGTCTAAGTTCGTGTAGGAGGCAGGCAGTGATGTTATTATGCCCCATGGTGATTTGCTGTTGTTGCCATCAGCAGGCAATATGTACATGCTCACCATTGCTGAGGGGAGGAGTGTGGTTGATGTGCATATCCCCCTATACAACGGGGGTGGACAGGGTAGCAATGTTCCCACCTAACCTGCCTGATGCAGGTTGCCTATATCCATGGTATGTATGTATGAGGTGTTCTTTACCCCCAGTACAGAGTGAATTGTGTTGTTTCCTCTGAGACTGACAACATATGTGGAGACACTGTTGCAATTGTCCTTGGTGATGTGGATATGTCTGATTTGTAGTCATAGTCAGCCTTACAGGAAGTCACCTGTGAACTTACATGCTTGCTCAGATAGAGGTGGACTTGCTTCCAAGTTGTTGCCTGCATCTATGTGTCCATGTACAGCCAATATAGCAACCTATTATGTGGTTTGTGTATTGCTGCTGTCCACCAAAGGGGATTAACTCTACCTTAGTAGAGGCTGGTTATACAGGTCAGTTTCTGGTGAGTCCATATAGCTAAAGTGGATATAAAGGGTACACACTCCTGTTACAATGCCTGGTATTTGTGCAACTGAAATGTGACACCACAATAACTCATTTCAAAACAATTTCCACCTTTCATGTGATCTGTAGCCTGTACATTTCAATTGAAAACTTAACAATCTGGTCTGTGAAAACATATGTAAAAAATAATCAGTGCAATAAGCTAGTTGAATGAGTGTGTACACCCTTAAACTGATAAGTTGTGTATGCACCTCTTGAGATGGTTACAGCATTCAGTCATCTTGGTTTGGACTCTACCATCATGGTACATCATCACTTGGCAATAGTTGCTCACCTTCCTAGAAACACTTTTGATGGTTTTTCAATGGAATTGTACAGGTTAGGGGGTCACATTCAAGATGAGAAACATTCTGAAATGATTTTCTGTGGTCTCATTGTCATACAGCACACAAACCTGGCATTCCAGCATGGGTGTGTACACTTGTGACATCTACTGAATATAGGTGTTGCTATAGCTGGTAGTGGAAGGCATGGATAGGGGGTCATAACACAGTTGGACACTTCTCCGATTATTACCTGATAATCATGCCTACTCTAGTACCCATATCAGTGTCAGGGCAATGCAACAACCAGTAGCTGTACACATTTATGGCTGTTGTATGCACTGACACTGATATTACACATGTGCGACATGCACAACCTATGTACCTGACTGCTTGAAACCCATGTGATTAGTTTTGTGCCTTCCAGCTGAACATACACATACAAACACATGCTCAGGAGATACCTGGTATACATTTCTGTTCTATGTTAGTATGGCACACTGTATTTACAGTCTTGCTGCTCAATTATACTTCTCAACCTGTTACAGCAGTACGTCTGGACAATGGCACACATAAATGGGTGTCAAAATGGATATCTGTATTGATACTGTATTAATATAGCTGCACCATATATTAGTAAGTTGAGTGCACAGTAGGGTTTGACATCACTGTGATAACCTCGAAGATGTCCAACAGTCATAAGTAGGCTATTACGTTACAATGCCATTGCTCACAGACTTGCTAACGGTTTGGCTGACATAACACAGGTATATGTGTATGTGACTACAGATATCAGTCACAAATGTGCTTATTGTCCAGCAGAACACTGTACAGTTCAATGTTATTAATTCAATATATCACATGCAGTTCAACACACGTGTGCAACAGTACTTTACTATGCACATGCCCTATATAGGTTTAGCTTTACAAGACAAACACGTGTCATACTCATATTCACAGGTAACATATGGATATGGACAACATCCCATTAACTGGCCTAGCAGTGGCACAGTCACAACTGTTTGACAGACACCCCAGTGGTTGTCATATGTGAGCTGTCCTTTCCCAGTGTGAGTCAGACTCCTAAGCTGTGATCCTACCTCACGACCTCTTAGAGCATTACATCTGGACAAAGCCTAAAATGATGTGGGGGATAAATAGAGACAGACTTTAAATATTCCTGTTACAAACTTAGGAAGTTTGTAGAATGATACATTTTGCATTACTGTGAATATTCATAAGGATGTGGAGTCTTAAACTCAAGTGTTTGTCATTACTTGATAACTTCAATCCTCGCTATTTGCCAGAAAAATACAGATTTCAGGAGGAACAGACAAAAAACTATGATGGGAAAACCTGGACATTCTGTGAAGATCTGTACAGTTGAGATGCATGGCCATACCTCTCAACCGTACTGAATTCCTCAGCATTTACTGGTTTTGACGTCCAAATAATGGGGTGCCACAAATTCCTGAGTGGCCCCCTTTATTCCCAAAATTCCTGGCTTTTTTTTTTATTATTTTTTTTACCTGATGTCATCATGTGCAGAGATGTGCGTGATGATGTCAGCTTCATGAGGAGCCTGCTAGCCTGTCCGAATTGGCTGAGGGCTCAAGGGATATAACTGAATGTACTTTATGGGCAACAGTGTAAATGTAGTATGCATGTGTTTCCCCAGCTCCTCCAGGTAAAGAAACAAAACAAGTAAAAACTCACTTTAGCTGCAATACTTTCTTTGAGTGTTCCGTTATTTCCAGTTTTTTTTTAATATCCTGTCCTGAGCATCAACAGCTCATCTGTGTTGGTCCTGTGGTTTAGGCTGCTTGTTTTGGCCTCCCATAATCCATCCTGGGTGCTCCCTCCCTGCTTTAAAAGCAAAAGGAATACCTCCGGCCATCACCTGAAGACACCCTGAATTGGCCTGCTTGCCTGGTACTTAGAAAAATACTACTGAGAAGACCCCCCAACAAGATTGTGTAAATTAATCCATCCTGGGTGCTCCCACCCTGCTTTAAATGCAAAAGGAATACCTCCGGCCATCACCTGAAGACACCCTGAATTGGCCAGCTTGCCTGGTACTTAGAAAAATACTACTGAGAAGTCCCCCCCAACAAGATTGTGTAAATGTATGTTGCTTAACACTAATTAAATGTAGACTTGATGTACTATCTATAGAGTTAATCTGCCCTCATGTGTGTGCGTTCTAGCAGCCTACCACAGACCGTTTGCCCTCTCCCCCTCCTGTTATCACTACCCTAGAATATATTTAAACCCAAGACTGGTCCAACTATCCCTGCTGTTTGCTATCTCCTTCGACCATTAGGTGGCAGCATCTACCAATATAAATCCTAGATATTCTTTATAATCCCAACAAGTTTTATTTTTTTACAAAACATTGGTTATAAGTTAATATCCTTAGACTGTACATATCTTCTCCGCCCTGCTAAACCACCCTCTGTAAAGGCAGCCTTCTTTTTCTGGCTGGAAATATTTAGCTTATACCTTCCAACTACAACCTCTAATCTGCTCTTTGCTGATACTTTTTCTGCCATACTCACCTCTAATGTTCTTTTTTGCTCTGTTCGCCCTACGGGCTAACTACACTCCCCTACCCTGCCCCCAATTCCTACCCGCCCCCAGTTTTCCTAGCTTTATTCCTATCTTACCCCACCCTCTCAGCCTAATTACCCAATACCAGCTCCCCCTTATTACTCCTCTCACCTATAGCCATCTTTCTTAAACTCTGTAATCTGTACTCCACCCAATAATTATAATCCCCTCCTCTTTCCTTAAATCTCTAGAATACCTCCATCACTTTTTAAACCCTTTCTTCTTCATAGCCTTTTCTATTTTCCTACATGCTCTCCTCAAGTTATCACACCCTCCGGTCCCCCAACCTCCTCTTTCTATTCCTACTTCCCTTATACTATGCTACCTCATATTCCACTTATGCTTGTCCAATACCAACTACAAAGACAACTACCATACAAACCCACCTCCCCCCTCACTCTTATTCCCATTTCCACTCTATCTCCTCTTCTCTCATTCAGCCCAACCCTCTGCACCTATTCCACCCTAAACTCTTCTCCTCTAAAGTCAAGATACTGTCTCCTGCTCCAATCTACAATCTACCAAAATTCATGTCTGGCAGACCAATATGGCTAAAGGATATCTCCTTCAACAACTTAGTCCAAGCTGGTGATATCCATCCTAACCCTGGTCCTACATCCTTTATTAACAGCACTCATCCCTTACCCTCTTCCTCCTATCTCAACACCCTAAAGATTTTTACAATTAATGCACAAAGTCTAAAAAACAAAGTACACCAATTTCAAGCTTGGTTAAGCCATAACCAACCAGATATCTTAGCCATCTCTGAAACCTGGCTCAAGCCCTTTATCTCTGACTCTGAGATTCTGCCCCCAAGATTTCATTGTTTCAGAAATGACTGACTAAATCAAAAAGGTGGAGGCACTAACCTAGTCTACTCCAACCTTCTTACCTTAATTCCCCTCCAAATTCCAATTCCTCAATTCCAGAACACTGAACTAACTGCTGGAATTCTAAAACTAAATAAACATAAAAATATCTGCATCATTGCCCTATATATCTCACCTGGTAACAATATCTCTACACTCAAAAATATTCTCCTATGGGCCTCTACTGAAATTAACTATGAAACTTATATCCTTGGTGATGTGAATATTGACTGGAATAAAATCAATTGTCCCTCTCCCTCCCTATCCATTAACCTCTATAACTTCACACAAATAATCCTCTCCATCACTCAACCTAACAAAATAAACCCTCCCGGATCCACTATAGATTGGATCCTAGTCTCAGATGCAAATAAATTAGCCAATTCTGGCACAATTCCTGATACCTTTAGCGACCACCTCCCAGCCTTCATGCATTGCTCAACTAGTTCCTCCCCACACCAGCATCAGTACATTCAAACTCATAACCTCAGTAGCTTCAACCCAACTACTTTCTCAAATACTTTCAAACAAATGAACTGGAAAATTCTAACCATCCTTCCTCTTGACAAGGCTATAGAATACTTCAACTCTGTCTTCCTTGATACTTTAAACTCACTAGCCCCACAAAGAAACAAAAGGATAAAAACTAAAACTGCTCCTTGGATATCCAAAGAGACAAAACAGATTATGCACCACAGAGACAAAGTATGGAAGCTTTACCAAAACAATAAACTGGACAATACCTTGCTCCAATATAAACAGCTCTGCAACCGTGCAAAACGACTAATCACCAAAGACAAAAAATCCTACTATATCAAACTTCAGTCCAATAACAATAAAACCCCCAAAAATTCTGGAACTCAGTAAACTCAGTCCTCAATCCAGGCTCCAAGAATAATCCCTGTCCTGACCTAAGTAAATCTGATCTTGAACTAGGCTCTGAATTTAACTCATTTTTCATAGTCACTATTACTACCCTCACCAAGACATTTCCCAATAATAACCTAACTGCTCCACACACTCCCCCTTCTAACTCACCTCATCTGTTTGAACTCAAACCCATCTCCACTGACTTTATAAAAAAAACTTTTGTCCAAACTTAAACCTTGCTCTAACGCTCCCGACAATATTCCCTCTTCCTTCTTAAAATGTGCTGCTGATGGCATTGCACTCCCAATCAGCACCATTATCAACTGATCCATAAAAGAATCATATGTCCCCAAACTCTGGTGTTCAGCTTATATCCTTTCTCTTCATAAAGGAGGCAAAAATACCAGCATCTCACACTTTCACCCCATTGCTTTGCTCTCACCAATCTCCAAAATCCTAGAAAAATGCATCCACCTCCAACTTATGCCTTTCCTGACCCAAAACAATCTTCTCACTCCTACTCAGCATGGCTTCCATCCACGCCATAGCACAATAACTGCTCTACTCCCTTTCTTAGAAACTGTCAATCAAGCCCGAGATTCAGGCCACTTGGTTTCTACTGTTTTACTCGATCTGTCTAAAGCCTTTGATACTGTTTCCCACAAGCACCTTCTCTGTCATCTCTCAAACCTTAATCTCTCACATAATGCTTTATCCTGGTTTTCCAGCTATCTATCGACAGATCACAGGCAGTCAAATGGAAGAAGTCCATCACTTCCTTCCTACTTACCCCAACTGGCGTACCACAGGGATCCATCCTTGGGCCAATGCTTTTTAACATCTTCATCAATAACTTTCACACTGCTATTCCTGATGCTAAAATCATTCAATACACAGACGATTCAACCTTAGTCTGCTCTGCCTCAAACCTCTGTGAATTGATGACTAAAACCCAAACTGCCTTCTCAACAACTGAAAACTGGATGTGCCAAAACCACCTCTCTCTCAATGCAAATAAATCAAAGATTCTACTATTCCCTCCCACAAAGACCCTCTCCTATGATAAAAACAACTTCAAAGTCTATAATCAAACCAACTCACCTATAGAAGTAGTCCCCTCTGCCAAACTACTTGGCATTGTAGATGAACACCTCAAGTTTGATATTCATATTCAACAAAATAATAAGAAAACCCACCAAAAGCTAGGTATGCTATATAGGAATAATCACTTTCTCTCCAACTCTACCAGGCAAACTCTGGCCTAGACTTATCTTCTTCCTTCCTTATTATACAGAGCCCCTCTCCTAACCAACCTGTTCTCCTCTATCACCTCTAAACTAGAAAACTGCTACAACAAAATCTATAAATTTGCCTCTAAATCTAAAAATACCACCCATCACTGCCTAACCCTAAAATCCCTGAACTGGCTTGAACTACCTAGACTATCTCCAACTCACTACTGCACATAGACTCATATTTCACCCAACAAAATGTCCTGCTCTAACTAACATCCTTCTCCCTTATACACTCAACAGAGCTCTCAGATCTGAAAATCAGAACTTAATTACTATCCATAAACCTAAACGTCCTGCTGGCCAACTTCTCCTATCTTTCTCACTAGGCAAAAATGGAATTCCCTTCCCTCCACACTAAGAACCATACCAAACTCAGAAAACTTCAAAACCCAACTATTAAAACACCTGTCCACTAAATGGAAATGTACCTGCCTTCACCCAACCTAATCCAAGGGGTTTCTTGCTCTGGTTCCCAAGCTCTACAACTCTCATAGTTATCTTGCTATGAGCATATCTAAGCTCTCAACAATTTCTATAGCTTCTCTCTAAGCTCTCACCTCCTACAGCTACCCTAACACAGCCCAACCTTGTAAATATTGTAAACAGCATTCTACTGTTGATGTGTGTATGTAAAGTGTATTTACATTTTCTTAAAAGGTTTGTATGTAAACTGTTTCCACAACTAACCCATATCTGTTTTCCTCAAATGAAACTGTGTGATCCCTACTTTCAAGCTTAATGAAATTGTTAACTATGCATGATACTGAATGCATTTATGAGTAACTATTCTACATAAGATGTTTAATATTAACTATCATTTGTATCTAAATTGTATAATGCAACTTGGAGGTTTTCTCCCCGGGCCTCCACTGAAAATGGAACAATTCAGCCCAGTGGACTTCCCTGGTAATCAAATTGCAAATAAATAATAAATAAATAAATAAATTCTTATGTGGTGCTGCCTGCTGCATTTATTGATATATAAAACAGGACCTTTCCGGGTGTGCAATTGCAATTTGAATGTGTAGAACTGGTTATTCTAGTGATGCTGAATTAGATATTGCTGCTGCTAGGTGTGTGTTCTGCTGCAATACTTTCTTTGTGTGCTGCATTCTTTCCAGTTATTCTTATGTGCTGATATATAGATATTCTGGGTTGGGTGTGCAATTGCAATTTGAATGTGTGCAACTGGATATTCTTATGTGCTGCCTTCTGGGCATGCAATTACAATTTGAGTGTGTACACGTGGTTATTCTTATGTGCTGCCTTCTTAATGTGTTGCCTACATTGATATATAGAACAGGTTGTTCTTAATGTGCTGCCTGCATTGATATATAGCACAGGACCATCTGTTGCATTTATTGTATTGCCAAATTAGATATTTCTGCTGCTAGGTGTGTGATATATAGAATGGACTGCATTTAGTGATATAAAAACAGGTGTGTGTGTGTGTTGTTCTTAATGCGAATAGACTGCATTTAGTGATATATAGAACATGACCTTTCCGGGCATGCAATTGCAATTTGAATGTGTAGAATTTTATTCTAAAGTGCTGCCAAATTAGATATTGCTGCTGCTGGGTGTGTGTTCTGCTGCAATACTTTCTTTGTGTATTCCATTCTTTTCAGTTATACTTATGTGCTGCTGCCTGCTGCATTTATTGATATATAGACATTCTGGGTTCGCAATTGCAATTTGAATGTGTGCAACGCAATTTGAATGTGTACAACTGGTTATTCTTATGTGCTACATTCCGGGCACGCAATTGCAATTTGAATGTGTACAACTGGTTATTCTTATGTGCTGCTTTCTTAATGTGCTGCCTGAATTGATATATAGAACAGGTTATTCTTAATGTGCTGCCTGCATTGATATATAGAACAGGACCGTTGCATTTATTGTGTTGCCAAATTAGATATTGCTCCTGCTAGGAGTGTGATATATAGAATGGACTGCATTTACTGATATATAGAACAGGTGTGTGTGTGTGTGTGTGTGTGTATGTGTGTGTGTGTGTGTGTGTGTGTGTGTGTGTGTGTGTGTGTGTGTGTGTGTGTGTGTGTGTGTTATTCTTAATGTGAACAGACTGCATTTAGTGATATATAGAACAGGAGAGGGTTTGCTATTCTTAATGTGAACAGACAACATTTAGTGATATATAGAACAGGAGTGTGTGTGTTATTCTTAATGTAAATTGATATATAGAACAGGTGTGTGTGTGTGTGTGTGTGTGTGTGTGTGTGTGTGTGTGTGTGTGTGTGTGTATGTGTGTGTGTGTGTGTGTGTGTGTGTGTGTGTTATTCTTAATGTGAACAGATTGCATTTAGTGATATATATAACAGGTGTGTGTGTCTGTTTGTGTTATTGTTAATGTGAGCAGACTGAATTTTGTGATATATAGAATAGGTGTGTGTGTGTTATTCTTAATGTGAACAGATTGCATTTAGTGATATATACAGGTGTGTGTGTGTGTGTGTGTGTGTGTGTGTGTGTGTGTGTGTGTGTGTGTGTGTGTGTGTGTGTGTGCGTGTGTGTGTGTGAATGTCCTGCTTTGGTGGAAATACCTAGTAACTATGAACATGTTAGCAGTTTGCCTTCCATTTCCTATTGAAGCATTACTAGCTTTTTTTTTAATGTAACATAGGTAATTTATTCTTTAAGGGAAACAGGTACTTTACTTGTAGATGAAACAATGAAATATAAAGTTGTTTGCTAGCAGCAACCTCTTCATTTGTTCATAGGTTGGTACTAGGCTATCTCTTTAATGTGGAATTATTTAGATGACGTTTACGTATGCAGATATTGTGCATATTTACTGATACTGGTGGATTGTAGACATTTGAGTAGACTTTTATGATGAAAATGTTCTGAACTGGGCAGTTTTGTCATTACTGGGTCATGCATTTTGTTTCATTGCTTACTGCAAAAATGTTCAAAACAATGAATTTAAAACGCACTCTAACAAGTGTGCTGTATTATACAAGGGATACAATTTAATACAGTTAGGAAGGTATATCAAAGAGTACATACATGTTTCTTGTGTAAGGGGCCTATGATTTGAAAACAGCCCAAAAGTAATCTTTATCCATCACTGGCCAGATGCATTTTCTTTGAATGTGGGTTTCAATGCTCTTTCAATTAATGTGAGTTTCAAGGGCAGAGAAATCTTAATAGTAAGTCTATTTTCATTTTGAGACTGTATTGCTTTGTTTAGTAAATGTCTATTAGTGTCTGTGCTATAAAATGTAAAATAAAAGTTTCAAATGAAATCCAAATAGTCATTGTAGAAGTAAAACAGTATGCTCATTACATTGTTTATGGTAAATGGGGTGAAACACCCAAGTAGTGGGACACTGGAATGGCTGCAGGGGATTCTGGGGCCATATTTTGGTTGTCTGTTCTTCAGTTTGTATTTGAAAAATTGTATCCCACAATTCCATTGGAATGGGCAGGGTTACATCATTATGTATGCAAATGATGTGTTAATCAGCATGGAGATTTGTACCTATTTTTCATGGGCCTTTGTCCAGATTTTTAATGTTTCCAGGTTGAGAGGTTTGGGTATGGCTGTGATCTCTCCCACTGCAGAAAGGGCCAGATGCTATGGCCATAGCAGCTGTTCAGCAAGACATTAGTATAGCAAGTCTTGCTGGGATATATATTCTTCCAAATCATATTTCCCATTATTACATACCAAGTACTACATTCAATTACATGTTTACATGTTCCACTTACCTTTTTTTCTTCTCCTTTCTGGTTTATGTTTCATTTGTTTTCTCTCTCTCTCTCTCTGTGCACTCCAGGGATAGAGCTGATTTGATAGGTGGCAGTATGACTTTTGTAGATGATGCTCATGACCAGGTGATGACCTGTGCACCTATTGGTGTTCCCCACTTGCTAATTGCATGCAGAGCAGCTGTGTAGTTCTTCCAATAGCCAATGTCATGGCAACACACTCCTATGACTGAATACTTCATGTGGGTGTTGGCCATTTCTCTTACTTGTGAGGAAGACATCCTGGAGTTGTGAAAGCTACTACCTCTTACAGCAAGACTTGCTGAGACAAGCCAACTAAATGGTGGAGAAGGTTCAAGACTTGGGGCAGAATGTGAGTATTGCTGTTATATGTTTGGAATGCTGTTAGTTTAACAGGGTTTTTCTGCACATGCTACTTCTGCATGGGTTTCAGTCTGACAAAGTCCTGTCTCTGCATAGCTCTCAACTATAGAGCTATCCACATAATGGCCACAGGTTAGCCTGTTATGTTTGGTCTGTTCCCCAGACAGGTATTGTCCTTGGCAAATCATTAGCATACTCTGGTGATTGCAATCTTTAAATGCTCATGTCCATTTGATTTTCTGACTTTATATCCCTCAGAAAAGTTATGTTACAACAAACCCTGTAACACCAGCAATTTTCTCAGTGTATAACAGCAATTTGTCAAGTATGGCCATGTATGTGGGCTTCTGCCCACCAATTATGTCAAGCTTTGTCCAGATGTCAGTAAGAAGTTGATAGGTATAATGGTCTATCATTATTTAGTGCTGTCATTCCTGCTGAGGGGAAAGGCTGGAAAACATGTTGAAGTCTGTACATTCAAGAGGTTGGTGTATAGATAATGCTCATAGATGCCCTTGTAACAAATTTTATGTGTGGGAGAGTAACACATGTTTTATAACTAGGCTGTTAGAACACGTGAGGCATATCTCTGATAAGAAAGATGACAGTTCTATAGTGGTGCATTTGAATAAATCTCACCATGGGGACAGATGTGGGTTCCAAGGTACTGTTTTGGAAAAAGTCTATTCCACAGTTTGATGGAACATTCATAAAAGTACAATTGTTATGTACAGACTCAATGTATTAATATTAAATGTGATACTTTATCCCTTAGGGGTTAAATGAGGAGTGTAATTGGAGGCTGTGTATTTACTTATGTAATTAAGTGTTAATTGCTTCTTCTGATTAAGGCAAATATTTATTGTAATGTTTTACTCCTTGAAGACTTTGGCCAAGACATCAGAGTATAATAAACATTCATGAATTACTGACTGGTTGTACTTCTCTTTACTATGTTCAGTCATTTTATTTGTTTTGCTAAGAGATTGTTGTATGTCTGGCCATTGTGTTTGGCCTATCATGATTTTGTAGCAGTGTACTGTTCACTTATTTATTTGGACTGTGGGGGGCAGATGTGAGTGTCATGGGTCCTTTTGTATCCAACTGTGCATGCTGCCCTAGTTATGGGTGGTCTATCAGAAGCATATGTTTGTATGGGCATTTTGGGACATATAATATATATATATATATATATATATATATATATATATATATGGGTCTACCCGACAACACCAATGCACTAAAAAACCAACAACAAAATCACCGACACCACAAAATCGAAAGTTTAGAAACACGAAACGTCACATACCCGACAAACCACAATCCTGACTCTCAACAAACAAAACAAATCCCCTGTACAAAAAGCACACACACAACACAAGCACACCAAAAACCTTACAAACCTACACTGAACCTTACATACACAACTATCTATGCACTAACCTTAACCCAAACCCTAAACCTAAGGTCCCTCACTATTGAACACTCACCTTACCCGCTCCCTAACCCTAACTCACTTAACCCGCCCCTATCCCTAATGTCTGTCACTATCGCACACTCACCTGACTTGCACCCTAACCCTAACTCACTTAACCCGCGCCTAACCCTACAGACCGTCGCTATCGCACACTTACCTTACCCACACCCTGACCCTAACGTCCATCCCTATCGCACACTTACCTTTACATGTCGGTGTTCTCAGCATCAGGATTCTCAGCTGTCGACCTTCTCCATTGTCGATCTTCTGGTGTCGGTGTTCTCATCATCTGCGTTTCGAGATTTCGGCGTTTTCAGGTAGACCCATGTATACACACCTCAGTATTTATTGGTAATGTATTTATATATTGTTATACACATATACATATCTCCATACATATCCATCTCTTTCTCTATGTATATGTTTCTTTTCAGATATATATATATATATATATATATATATATATATATATATATATATATATATATATATTTGTAGATACCAATCCATCTTAATTGCACAGTGTCTCTTCCCTATTGTAAACTGGCTGTAAAGAAGGGTATGTTTGGGAAAACATCCTAAAACCATACATATGAGGTGGCTTACTGGTAAATTGCCTTTACTATGGTGTGCAGGGTCCTGCATTCAAGACTTGCAAGGGCTGTTAATTTTGTTGCTAGGCAGAGCAAGGACTGTTGGATACAGAGTGATTAAGGCAGTTTTGAGCAGCTTTAATCATGTTTGCGCAGGTTTGCATGATGGTAAGCTGTGTTAACGTACGGTTAAACAAATAGGCACTTATACCATGTAGGCTTCTCTTACCAGTGCACAAATCTGCTTAGCATTTACATTTAAGCAATGATGAAACTTGCTAAGCATAGCTCAGTCCTGGTAACCAGTGATCACATTCCAGTCTGATAAAATAGCAGGGTAGTGACATCTTTAATAAGTGTATTTTATTTCCTGTACATATGCTTCTATGTGCTATCATTACAGTAGAAAGGGGTGTGACTATACTGTATTGGACAGCTGGGTATACATGGGTAGTGCCACAATCTTTTTTCTTTGTATTTGTTTTATACATGGGTAGTATCACAGGTTATATGCAGTCACACTTGCATATTACACCAGCTACAGTGCACTGGTTGACAAAAATAGTTTAACACATATTGTATCATTATGTTAGTACTTTTAACAGTATTTTTCCAAGTAAGAGTAGATTGCAGATTGTAGTACTTGAACCATGCACCCTTGCGTGCAAAGCTGAGACTCTGAGTACTGACTATCTTGGTGTTTGAGCTGTATGTTGTTATGTATCTCCTATTGGATATTGATCTAATATTTTGATATTAACTGTAGACTACTATGTTTTTTTGGATATGTCATTAAGGACCGCTGTCATGTAGTAATGGCATACCGTACAGTATCAGACTTCTAACTTTCAAAATATTCATCCTAATGCATAACCTGTTGGCTATCTACTTTATGTCTGTCCTCTGTACAGATGTGAAGATGTCAGGTTTTGCTAAGGCCAGACCACTATGTAGGTGCCCACATAGTATTGTGCTGTGGGCCTGGACACTGCTGCTAGTTCTGACATAAAGGACATTCCTTAATGTGGGCCTTGCTCTCTTTCCTTGCCTGTGTGAGGGACATTACAGAGGTGGTGGGTTACAGATTCACATACAGTAGGTGGCAATATGTCACAGGACAGGGCATGCTGAGACAGCCAAACACCATGGGAGACATATCCCTGGATTTGTGAACAGATTCTATGTTATCAGTGCTGTTATACACATGGTGGATTGATAGCTTGACAGGGTTTGTGTGGAGATGCATTTAGTTAGTGACTTCACGAATGACAGTGATATGTCTCTGACATACCTCTCCACTTGCACGCTGTCCACAGACTGGCCACATGTTTGCCTGTTATGTTTTGTCTGTTCCCCAGACAGTTGATGTACTTGGTAAATCAGTCATGGACTCTGGGGAATACAGTCAGTAAATATTCACATCTATTGTTATTACCGACATCATACTCCTCATAAAGGATGTTACAACAAACCCAATAACATCTGCAACTGTCTCAATGTATGATAGCAATATGTCCAGTATACCCCTGTGTTTATGCCTCTATCCCAAAATGATGTCAGACTTTGTCCAGATGTCAATGAGGTGCAGACATATTTATTATCATTATTTCTTGACTTCATTCCTGCTACCATCACAGTGATGTAGTAGAACACAGACATGTCAGGGAAGATGCCATAGATATGAGTCCTGAACCTGTACATTCTGAAGTGAACTGTACATGTGAGAGGCCTATGTATGTCTGGCCATTGTTAACAGATTGTCATGATTGTGTACACATATCATGTGTACATGTTATTTGGGCTGTGTATGGAGGGGGTGGATGTAAGTGTTATGGCTCCTTCTTTATCTGACTGTGCATGCTGCTCCAGGTTCTGCTGATCTATTGGCTGTATGTGTTTGTAGGGGCAGACTGAGACATGTCCTGTACCAAGGTCAGGATTCAGACTACACTGAGAATTGGGACAGTATATGTAGGGCTAGTGTGTGAGTGGCAAACAATGATGTATTTGTTCACACAGTCCATATACTCCCTACTGTTCACTTGACTTATCGGTATGTGAGTGTGACTGTGGTGATATTGGTTGTGAGTATGCACTTTCACACTGGTGTCTGTTTGTCAGTGCTGTTACATCCCCATAATCTCTGATATATTTGCAAATACATGTGTAATCACCCATAGCAGATTTTCTAATTCAATTACTTGTGCTATTTCACTAAATATATGTTAGAGCACACAGGAAAGTGATACTACAGCAATGTTGTTAGCTTATTTATGTCAGTACTTCAGATACATCCCCATTTTCATGGCTTCCACCCACCACTTTGTCTGCCTTGGGACAGATTCATTGTAGAAAGAGGTTTTGAGTATACCTGTCAACTGGCTAGATTGTTTTAGGATGTCCAGGTTTATTGCTCTTATTTGTGGTCTGTTTTACAAATTATTATCATTTCTCTGGTAAATCGCTGTAATGATATGATTGTTGTCAGAAAATGATCACATACATTTCATTTACCTACCTCAAATCCATCACAATATGTATGCTGAAACAAACTGTCACTCTGTCAAGAAGAGTACAGGGGGACAATGATCTCTTCCTTCCTGGATGCTAATGCATTAGTACTGAGATGTGCCACATAGAAGGACTTTGTGACCACAGTGGCAATGTGGTGGTCAAGAGACATTGTTGTCAACCTGTGTACCCAGATCTCTTATAACTCTTGTTCAGGGGACTACCATCAATGTGATAATTCATGGGAACAGGGTTTTCCCCAAAGGTGATGACAACACATTTTCTGACATTGAGCTTAAGCCATGGCTCTGACACCAGTCATTGGTCTCAGTGAGGCCTTTCAGTAGGATGCCAACATCACTTGAGTAGTTAATAATAGCTCCCAACTTGCAATTGTCTGCAAACTGTGTCAGCCAGAGTCCCTTCATGTTGGCATGGATTTCAGAGAAGTTGATACCAAACATGAGAGGACCCAGGACAGAATCCTGAGGGGCTCCACTTATGACTGCTCAGCAGTCTGTCTTGGAGTCAGCTATTTCCACACTATGTGTCCTATCTGTGATCCAGTTTGCAACTCACCTAGTGATATAGGGGTTGATACCTAACTTACTGAGTTTTTGCATGATTCCTGAGTGGGGAATGTTATCAAAGGCTTTGGCCAGATCAAGGTAGGCTGTATGTGCCACCTTGCCTTTATCCACAGCTCAGGTGACTGACTCCATGAAGTTGATCAGGTTGATTGAGCATGTATGACCTACCCTTCACAAAAGTAAACTGTGTGGGATCGTAAGTCTGCAACTTCCCATATCCCTGTTTATTAGGTGCATGATAATGCATTCCATAGCTTTGCATAACAGACTTGTCAGGCTGTTGGGGTGGTATTTCCCAGGGTCTGTAGTCGCACCTCATTTGTGGAGAGGGGTGACTGTAGCAGTGCACAATTCAGTAGGGACAAAGCCTGAGGTGAGGCTGTGCTTGAATAGGGCACACAGGTGAGTGAGGTGCCAGGTCACTCTGTAGTTCATGTAGAACACAGCCAGGGATATTGTCCGGCTCCATAGAAGCTGCATTCTTGGCCTTGGACAATGGTGTTTTAACCTGTGCAGCAGTAATAATAGGTGCCTGGCAGTGTACTGGTACTGTGATTGGTCCTTTGAGGGGAGAGGGGTAAAGTTTGCAGTCAATATGTCAGCCAGTATATTGGCAATAGTTTTGGCTCAGTCTAGGAGGTACCATTGTCTAATAGCTCAGAACAAATCTTGGTATTGCCATGGAGATTCTTTACATAACTGTATGAGGCCTTGTGGTTGTCTTTACTATGTGCTCCAATTCTGTTTTCACAGCTAACTTTATAGTATTTGATGAGGAATCTCAACTTTTAATTTAGGCTGATAACAGTTTGTTTTCCAGTCCTGGGACTTCACCTTATTTCATATCAGTTCCCTCTTTCTGTTGTACAGTTTCTTTATGGCCAGGGATCACCAGATTGGCTTTCATTTTTTGGAGGTGAGGGTCCTTCTTCTATTGGGTATGGCAGTATCCATGCATTTGTGTATGTGTTCATAGTGTATTGTTATTTGATTCAGCAGTTATGCAACTAGTATCCATTTGCATGGCTGCCGTGAGGTTAGCCACCTCTGTTTTTAGGAGGCTATAGTTAGCTTTGGAAAGGCTTTTCATGGTAGTTACCTGTGCAGGGGGGGTGGGAGGGCTGTGGATTTCCAAAGGTGATTAATTTGTGTTCAGCTATAAAAAGGGAGGAGTTGAATATTGGTATACAGCAACAGTCACCCATGTTAGCAAGGGCCAACTTGAGGTGATGGGCATGTGCATCGGTACATGAGTAGCTTTCCCAGTTAATGGTGGGGTAGTTGGCGTCAACCAGTATGAGAGTGTTAGGTTGGACACTAATATTCTCCAGGGTGTTTATGGACATGGAGTGTGAGGCTTGGGACATGTTTGGGGACCTATAGCAGGTTACAACCTGAACCACTGTCTTACCCAATTTTAGCTACACCTGCAGGATCTGTAATGCATAATATTGCATAGTGTATTGTTGTTTGATTCAGCAGTTATGCAACTAGTATCCATTTGCATGGCTGCCGTGAGGTTAGCCACCTCTGTTTTTAGGAGGCTATAGTTAGCTTTGGAAAGGCTTTTCATGGTAGTTACCTGTGCAGGGGGGTGGGAGGGCTGTGGATTTCCAAAGGTGATTAATTTGTGTTCAGCTATAACAAGGGAGGAGTTGAATATTGGTATACAGCAACAGTCACCCATGTTAGCAAGGACCAACTTGAGGTGATGGGCATGTGCATCGGTACATGAGTAGCTTTCCCAGTTAATGGTGGGGTAGTTGGCGTCAACCAGTATGAGAGTGTTAGGTTGGACACTAATATTCTCCAGGGTGTTTATGGACATGGAGTGTGAGTCTTGGGACATGTTTGGGGACCTATAGCAGGTTACAACCTGAACCACTGTCTTACCCAATTTTAGCTACACCTGCAGGATCTGTAATGCATAATGTTGGCCCTTAATGAATATGGAAAAACTACCACCTTTGGAGGTTCAGTCCAAGTTCTGCAGCCAAAAGGTGTGGGATGAGTTATAGCCTGGTAGTGCAGGGGTGCTTCCTGCTGCCTTTAACCAGGTCTCTGTTACAGCACAGATGTCATTGTTCCCCATTTTAAGGAATATGTCCAGTGAGTGTGTTTGCAGATTTAGACTTCTAATGTGCAGCAGTATGACCCTCAGATTGCATGTGTTTGTAGCTGTCATATATCTCTGTATATTTCTGTATACATATATATATATATATATATATATATATATATATATATATATATATATATATATATATATATATATATATATATATATATATATATATATATATATATATATATATCTATGTGTATGTATATATAGATATAAATGTAGATGTATCTCTCTCTCTCTCTCTTTGTGTATATATATATATATATATATATATATATATATATATATATATATATATATTTGTCCACATATATGCATCTTCATACATATATACGTGTATATATAGAGAACCTGACTGATTCTACAGACTCCTTTCCCTACTAGTGAATGACTGTATTAACTGATATGTTTGGAAAGTCATCACTATTTAATAGGGCTCAGATGGTGTAATGGTACATTACTTTGATTGTAGTTTACAGGGCCCTGGGTTCAAGAGTTGGCAGGCCTTATTATTTTGTTGCAAGGCAGAACAGTTGCTGCTGGGGAGGAAGGGATAAGGGCAATAATTAAAAGAGGTCCCTAGTTTGGGCTCCTTGACCCCCATTTAGACAGCTTTTGGACAGATTTGTTGGAGTAAGAGGTTCAGAGCGTGGATTTGATGTCCGACTGCACTATGTGAATATATATATATATATATATATATATATATATATATATATATATATATGGTTCACCTTCAGAAGACTGAAATATCTCAATCCTGAAATTCATAAGACTGAAGACCAAAATCCTGAAACTTCAAAATCCTGAAAACACACAGAATACAAATAATGATAATATGCCAGTACAAGGACACACAGAAACAATACAAAACAAATCATAGCAGTTGTCACCAAGTATGAACAGGGGGGCAAACCCCCCACACCCTCCATGTTTATTGCTACTTAAATATAACAACTCCGAGATTACACTTAGTGTAGTGAAGTGCAATCCTGGAGTTGATATATTTAAGTAGCAGGGGGGTTGTGGGGCACAGCCCCCCACATGAGGCCTACAGGGGGGCTTACCCCCTGCTTATACTTGCTGGAAAGTAATATGGTTTATGCTGTGTAAAGTCAGTATATGTATGCTGTGTATTTTCAGTATTTTGAATTTCAGAATTTTGAGTTTTCAGGATTCTGGTCTTCAGTCTTATGAATTTCAGGATTGTGATATTTCAGTCTTCTGAATGGGAACCATACATATACATATTCTGAATTTGGAGGTAAATTTGGACACTGAAACCCATGAGAGAGGGGTGAGGACAACAATAATGTGTTGGGAAGCCAATTAGACCAGATTACATGTGTCCAGTGGACATGTGTGTAAAATGGACAGCTATGTATGGGGGTACATTCTTTTTTTGAGAACGGATTGCCACCTTTTTTAAGGTGAGAGTGGGGTGTTGGGGAAGGATAGTAGGTATATTTGGGAAGGTAGGTTTGGTAGAAAGACAGAAAAGTCAGCATTCAGGGGCGGTATATGACACATGTGGGGAGGAAACACCTTGGATGGGGAGGGGTGGTTGGTAATTGGAAGCCCACAAGCCCCCAAATGGATACAATGGGACTGAGGTCCCCACCCATGGGCAGTCACCACTGGTTGGTAGTGCTTAAAGGGACAGGTTCAGCGCTGCTTACCAATGGACAAATCCACTTAGCTGGGCTACTCATTGTTTAGCATTCATATTTAAGCAATGCTTACACCCAGAAAGCATAGCTGTGCATTGCTTAGCATTGCTTAAGTTTTATTTTATAGACTATCAGCTGTATGGGATTAATTCATCATTCCTGACATATTATAATTTTGTTTACCTTCCCTGACATCTCCCTATGTGCTTTCATTACATTTATTCTTGTGTTACTATACTGTATGGAGCACTTGTGTGTATATGGGGGTTTCACATCTTTTCTGGACTGACATCTCATTTTTGGATCTGCTACACTATCCTGGGTGATAAATTTTCTTTACTACCTCATTTATTACAACATATGACTTTTACAACTGCTTTCACATATAAAAGTAAAATGATTTAATTGGGACTTGAACCATTAATGTCTGCATGCAACACAGCAGCTCTAACCACTACACTATTTCAGATTACTTGTTTAGTTGATATATTCCTATTTAATTACATTACCTCAATGCCAGGATATGTTCCACCATCCCCTTTGTGAACACCATGGGTCACATGAAGTAATACTTTGGTGGTAGTCCACTGAACAGTGAGGATTTTATAACAGGATGTGGAACACAGGTTGACAGTGACTTCACTGTCAACCACAACAGTGCCACTGACATCAGAAAGTCCTTCCATGTGTTACATCTTCTGACTAAGGGTGTGTAATCCAGCAAGTAACAGGCCATGGCCATCCTTTACCCTCCCATCAGTAGGTCAGTCAATGTGTACAGAGGCCCTTTTGCCATTTTCCCCACTGGACACCTGCAACAAGTGCAGAGTCTGCAAACATACCCCACAAAGGAAATACCATGCTTTAAACACATGCCCTGTATGGACAGACTCCAGTAACTCCAATGAATCCCTGTAACATACTGGCTGCATAGGTGTGATCAGTGCCTGACATACACAGCCATGTCTCACCACATCTGGTCAGGAATGCAACATCTTTGGTAACCAATCTGTCCACATAACATGCACTAGAGACCTCAAGCACACTTTCACACTACAAAGAACATGCTGGTAGGACATGTTCACAACCCAGACACTGTCCATTGTATGGAATAAACATCATTGGCCATCTGCAATGCACGTCTGGATGAGTGGATGGGGAATGGAACACCTGCATCTGGGGATCACGCCTGTGACTATACTCCGTGGCCACACTGGGGATTATTGTCAGGTGGCGTGATGGCAGAGTATTCCCATGGGCTGGCCTTGTACAGCCTTCATGGCTATTCACCTAGAACACACATATGAATCTATAAACCTATGGATCCCAGTACTGGCAAGTGTGTGTGTGTGTGTGTGTGTGTGTGTGTGTGTGTGTGTGTGTGTGTGTGTGTGTGTGTGTGTGTGTGTGTGTGTGTGTGTGTGTGTGCGTGAATAGTAATCTCTGTGTGTTTGACTGATGCAATATCCCCTAGGGGTGTGGTTATCAGCAAATGTAAGTGTGTTCAACCCACTACAGTGACCATTCTCCACTCTACAACAGAATATGCCAATCACCACATACCTATATACAACACTCAGCACTATAAGCTGTGAGGCATATGCATTCACTGTTATACAGACCTTGGAAATCTGTGCAGATAGGGCTATACCTTGCCTATAATGTGATTGATGTGTTATCACATTGCCAGAGCCCTAGGACTTCCTGCAGGCCCACATCCTGGTGACACACAGACACCTAGAACACAAACAGAATACAGAATGTGAGAACACATTCACTCACATTACAAATAGCAATAATGATTAATGGCCAAAACTGTACACACACTCTGATGTGTACTCCTTATACATGCCAGATGATAGCATCTTACACAACATTACATAGTTATAATTTAGTATGTTCGCCCTGTGCATCAGACCCATATATCCATGTCCCTGCATCGATGGTTTGGATGGCAGGGATCTGGCACAGGTTTCATTATATGCACAGAGTGTTGTGTGGTTTTGCCAGAGGCCTAGGCTGTGCAATTCAGTTGACATTATGGGTGTGGGTTTGGCGTGTGGGAATGATATGGCTTGTGCAGGTGTGGTGCATGTGTGTAGAGGTGGCCTTTTTCCTGATTGTGATATGTGTGTGTGTCTGCATGCACACAGTCACACCATGTGGCTGCCCTACACTGATTTTTTTGGACAGCTGTGGGCATACATGGCAGGGTGTACAGTTAACCATCTCCTGCCATGGACATGGGAAATGGACCTGCCAGGGGTCTGACTGTTACCACCAGGGGCAAGGCCCATGGTAGCACTACTCACCGATGGTGACTGATGTCTGCTGAAACTGTGACCCTGTTGGGACCAGCCAGGAACACGTGCCCATGGCCTGCTGCATTGTGGCGTGGACAGCACACCACCCTCAGTGCTGCCAATGTTACTGCCACTACTGGAGCATGATGGTGCATTGCCACATGGACCGCCAGCTGATTGTGATGCTGAGCTACATCCATGCAGCTACTGCTTCTCCTCTGCCAAATTTTCAAGCACAGATATGGTTGCAAAGTGCCCCAATCTCACCAAAACGTCTATCCATGATCTCACTGGCCTCACACCTGGCTGCAACAAGGTCCTGAATACAGCCATGGACACCAGGGAGATGTTCTACCACAAGCCTGCACATTTTTCAGGTGTTATGTTCATTATGTGCCTGCGCATCCATTGCAGCCCAAAACATGCACCTGATAACTGCTGCATTGGCACTTGCTACATGGGCTGGATGGGCAGCAATCCTCCTTTGACCACCCCTGCCCATCTGCCTGTGTGTGACCTTGCCAGTAGTCTGGCTATGGCTAGTGGAAAAGACAACATATGTACATTACTAACAGCATTATACGGTTTGCTATTATATACACACACTCACACACACACACGCACACACACACTCACACACACACACACACACACACACACACACACACACACACACACACTTGCACACACACTCACTCACTCACTCACTCACTCACTCACTCACTCACTCACACACACTCAATCACATACACACACACACACACACACACACACACACACACACACACACACACACACACACACACACACACACACACACATGCACACTCTCTCACATGCATGCACTCACTCACATATACTCACACTCACTCACACACTCACTCACTCACACACTCACTCACACACTCACTCACACACACACACACACACACACACACACACACACACACACACACACACACACACACACACACACACACACACACACACACACACACACACACACACACACACACACACACACACACAAAAGGTGTCCCACAGGCATTACATAGACCTCACAATAGGCAGAAGGTGACAGTCATGATACACACTCAGCTCAAAACAGACACACTCTGGACAGGCCCTCAACATTATCCAGTGCATACCTTTCAACTTACTTTTACTACTACTTTACACCACTGGGATGTGTGAGTGTCTTTAGTAGGTGTTGAGCCTTCACCTAGAACACACTACACCCATGTAGACATTAGTGCTGTTCTCCTATATAGCACTGCGGCAAAACCTAAGTAACATAACTACAAACTGTACAGAATTTTCAGAACTATTTCAATATGTGGGTCATACTGCCAGTCTGCTGCACATACCTCCTATGTTGGTCTGGTACATTACTAGTTTGAGCACTGGATTGGTGACCCTACTTAATGTCATACTGTGATTTCCAGTTGCCATAACCTGCAATACATGTATGTGAAAACAAGGGCATTTCCTCAAACAACTTCACAAACTTACAGTGGATATAGTAAGTGTACACACACTTCTTAACTTGCAAGGGTTTTGTGACATATCACATGAGACCGCATTAATATTGCCATGACATTCCCATCATTTCGTATGACATGTAACCTGTGCACTCTGAATGAGACACATACACATCAGGTAGGGGTGGCACATCATACATGTTAGTATTACAATAGCTGGTTTTGAGAAGGTGCACACCCGTAAACCAATACTTCGGTAAAGCACCTGTTGATCTCATTACAGCATTCAGTCCTCTTGGGGAGGTGTTTCTCAGTATAGCACATCTCGACATGGCAATGTTTGCAAACTCTCCCTTGCCAAACACCTCCAAATCTGCCCAATTGCAAGGCCATCCCCTGTGCACAGTACTTGTCAGGTCAACACACAGACTGTGTATTGTATGTAGGTGTAGCCTCAGGCTTGGCCACAGCAGACTGTTGATTGTGTTCTTGTGAATCCATCCTTTTGTTCATTTGGATGTAGGGTGTGGCCCATTGTTGCGTGCAATGTTGGGATTCCTCCTCATCCACAGCTAAGTGGCAGACACCAGACAGATCATAGCCACAAGGGACTGGTGTTTGGAATTGGTTATAATACAATTCGAATTGGCTACAGCCCCAGTTCAAGCTGGTAGACAGCAAACCCAAAGCAGGACACTGCCATCACCCTGTTTCACTGTGTGGGTAGTGTTGTTCTCCTGTTGTGCAGTGCTGTTACTGTGCCAAACTAACATGACCAAATTGTAGACAAAGAAAGTTCAAATTGGTCTCATAACAACTTCACACATTTCCATACATGCATTTTGAAAAGATGATGTCTTGTTGTCCGGATGTTACCCAGAAATGGATGTTGTGTGTTGTGAGGAACAGCTGCCATCATCAAAACACACCCTATACCCAAGACATGTGGAATCCATTGAAGATTGTTGTCACATGTAGTACACACCCAGTACTTGCCAGAGATGTCTGATACTCCTTCACTGTTGCTGTATGTCTCCTGGCAGCCTCCCTGAACATTTATGGGATAATATTCTCAACATACATGTAGGGATGTCCATGTCTTCAAAATGTCACTGTTGCACCATATCTTGTACACCTTTTGATGACTATCTGCACTGTGTTCCATGGCATATGCAATGCTGCGTGTATGTGTCCATAGCCTTCGATCCCTTTGCAGCATGTTAAGCTGTATGGGAACCATGGCTTTTGCTGTAGCAGGCAACTGTGGGTCTGTGTTGGGATAATCTTGGTATGTGAGCTGACTGTTATTTGCAGGTAATCCAAGAGTCTGTGATTTATGGCAGGTGTGTACCCAATATGATCAACTGCTGTGGTTTTTATCAAACACTGATACAATGAGCTTCCTCCTGTCCACACACAGGAGCGGCTCGTCCTATAGGACTGCTGGACTGCAGCCCTCCCACCTAGAAAATAAAAAAAAAAAATCTGTGAAACATAAAAACAAAGACTGCCTTTACCCGCAGTCGTGATATGGACACACAGGTACCCAGCAATCATTGTTGTGAGGTACCAGGAATCTGTGCGGTGATGACCGCACAGAACAGAGGAGCTCCGGACTGCTTCAGCCGCAGTCAGGAGGAGAGGAGGACTGAGCTGCTCTCACAGACCAATGAGGAGAGGAGGACTGAGCTGCTCTCGTGGGACTGTTTCAGTGCGCGGGCTTTGGGTAGGTGTTTGGATTGTGGGTTGTTCAGTCACTTCGTGGATCGGTCGCTTGGATCAGTCTGTGGGCTTGCTGTTCATCAGGTAGGTGGGTGAAAGGATTTGTGTTGGTGGGCTTTGGATCAGTCAGTGTGTGTGTGTTCGGTTGGTCGCTTGGCTTTGGATCAGTGTGTGTGTTCGGTTGGTCGCTGGGCTTTGGATCAGTGTGTTTGTTCGGTTGGTCGCTGGGCTTTGGATCAGTGTGTGTGTTCAGAAACTGTTTTTCTTTTCTATTTTTTTTTTCTTTTTCAAAATACATAGAGATGCATGGGTTAAATAGACTTTCGTGACACCATGTCTCCCCTATGCCTCTTCTACCTGATGGCACAATAGTTTAGTTTTACCCCTCTTTGCCGTAGACACCATAAGAGGATCCAAAAAATTGTCACAGATACTTGTGAAGGATGACTCAAAACAGTGCTTGTAGCCACTACCCCTATGGTCTACATCATTCAGAAGGTGATTGTGAGCTATTAGGCATGGGCCTCTCTTTAGGAGTGGTTTTGCCCCATCATAAAGTGACAATACCCCTTCATGGTCTACCCATCAGCCTAGTCCAGGTGCAATTCATCATTCCTGTTCTGACAAAGGCCCAGGGCAGCAAAGACCACATCCCTCACTTTAGGGCATTGTCTTTATCTCTCCCTTCAAATATAGATATGAAGGCATAGCCACATCAGTCCTATTCCACCATCCTCTAACAAATGCCTGAGCTGCATAAATGTACTCAAGTCTGGATTATTCTTAGGGTTTCAGCCTGTACAACAGCGTAGCTGGCATGCTGTGCAAGACTCGCAAATTTTGGAGCATGCTACTAGATTAATGTGCATTTGAAAATAGTAGCACTAAGTGCCATCAGTCACTTACGCAGAATAAAAGCCTGGAATAATGCTTCTTAATGAGACCCATTATTAATGTATGGCACTGGAAAACTAAACATGATGGCCTATATTTATTTTTATTTTATTTAATATCTGTTGATCGGGTTGGTATGACTTGGCAGAATAGCCCTTTTTCATATGTTATGCATGTCTGTTGTATTACTGGATTATTACCTCTATGTAGGAGATAGTGTAGTTGCTTGAAACCAATGCCTGTTACTTTTTCTGTTATACCACATCCACTAGGCTGTATCACATTTTACATCTGTGTCATAGATGTTCATGTTCGTGATTATAGTGCTCCTAACATGTGCTGGTAACATTTTTGCATGAAAGATGCAGCCTGTATATTATGATATTGCCTGCATTTCTGAGGCTTTGTTTGGAAGCTGGTTAATGTTGATGGCAATACTTCACCTGTAATGGTTGTTGTGGGCACCATTTATGGCTACTGTTGCATATTTTTCCACACACATAGAACACTGTTGGCTGTCTGTAGCTATCCATGACAGTAAAAGTAGTAACACATGTATATGTAGCTGTGTAGAAAAGTAAGCTGCTATAATAATGTTCACAGACTATGTTTTCACTCTGAGATAGACAGATAGATAGCTACAGTAGATGATTAGATAGATAAATAGACAGACAGGTGTGTGTGTGTGTGTGTGTGTGTGTGTGTGTGTGTGTGTGTGTGTGTGTGTACATATAATCATGATTTAAGCAAAATCAAAATACACTGCATTAGTGATTGGATAAAAATCTATCTTACCAGTGTTAGGATTCATGTTCATATCACACATGAACACCTTTTGTTATATTGCCCCATTAATTACTCTAAAAACTTTGGACTGCAATAGTGTAAGAATTTTTGAGTTCCCACTTGTGCACTTGTAAAAATAAATATAATATAAGCAAAGCCAACATATACTGTTAAACCATTGGACAAAATCTGCTATATCAATGTTATCAATATTTCTATTACTATACATACCACATATGAATACTCATTGTTATATTGTCCCTTTAATTAATCCAAAAAGTTCAGTGCAGAGTAGGAATCAGAACCTATATCTCTGAAGTAGCATCAGTTTGTCTACCACTTCCATTCCCCAAGGTGGAAGACATAACGGAATTATGTGGCTAATATGCATACATCCTCCAGCTATTTTTGTCCCCATTTATGAATACCAACTTTGGTAGCATAATAATGATAACATTTCCATCAAGGATCAGTGTATCAGCTGAAAATTGGATGGATTTAGTACATTTCTGCAAAAATAAAAAACAGCAGAAGGCATGATTCCATGATTTAGGGATGACTGATGCAGGGCTATGGATAGTATAATGTATCTCTTTTTTATAGATTTTGTTAGAAAAGCATTAATGGTCTTGATAACAAGAGTATAGGTTCCTACCCATGTGTACATGGGGCAGCAGTAAAATATGAGATCAAATGGTGTTGGGTAATGTTTCTCATATCAACAGCTGTACATCTTTGTTTGAACCTATTGTTATGAATATTAAAAATGTTTCCATATTAATGATAGCATCTCGATAACGACAACTCTATCTCTAGGGAACAGGATGTTATCTGCCAGCTGACATGATATAATACATCTGCACAATCAAATAATTAGTGTGAGGAATATATGATTTTAATAATATTGTATTAATGGGCTTTGCAGCAAGAATATGCATGTACATGACTATAGTAAAAATACATAGGAGGGAGGTGTGCAATATGGAAAAAGCCTAAGCTATTCAACGTGGCTTCTGGTGTTATGAATATTAGCAAAATTTGTACATTAATGCTAATATCTCAAAAATGGTAGCCTCAGCCTTAGGTAGCAAGGTATGATCTACAAGTTTTTATTAATTCTTATATGTATGACTGTTCGGTCGGTCGCTGGGCTTTGGATCAGGGTGTGTGTGTGTGTAAAATGCCCCAGTTACTATATACTGGTGGCTAGAGAGAGCAAATGGTGGTAGGTAGAGATGCTCAGGCTTGAACCCTGTACCTTGTATGCAGGTGTTAAGGACCTGAATTCCCTAACCACCACAATTTGTAAAAAAAAGATTGCAGATTTTTGCCTCATATGTGATCTGATCTGTTCCTCATAATATCTGTGGTTTCTAAATACTGCAATGCTTGATATTTGATGGTGCAGTGGTAGCATTGTTACCTCACAGCTGCAGGTTCTCAGGTTTGATTCTTGGCTGGGGTGCTTTCTGTGTGGGGTCTACATCTTCTCCCTGTGTTTGTGTGGGTTTACTTTTGTGTCCTCCCATGTTACAAAGACACGTCTGCATTATTTCTTCCTGGGCCTCTGCTGAAAATAGTTTTTTTTGTTCCAAGTCAGATTGTCCTGATTAACAAATGTTAAATAAAATTGACAGGCATTTGAATTTCAGACTTCAGGTTTCTGAATGTTTAATTCCTTGCATATTTGATGGTGCAGTGGTAGCATTGTTGCCTCACAGCGATAGGTTTTCTGGTTTGATTCTTGGCTGGGGTTCCTTCTGTGTGGAGTTTGTGTGGATTTGCTCTGGTGTCCTGCCATTTTACAAAGACATGTGTCTGCAGTATTTCTCCCTGGTCCTCTGCTGAAAATTGTTTTGTTCCGTCAGAAGTAAAATTGACATTAAATTTCAGACTTCATATTCTTCAGAAAATGCATAGTAACACAACCTTTTACACAACCTTTTATTCTAGCAATTTTCTAAGATGAATATTTGAAATTTGTCCTTATTTTTGGGACTGTCTTACCCCATTATTGGCTTTGTCCAGTTTTTTGTGCTAAGGTTGACAGCTATGGCAAGAACTGAATTCACTGAATATGTTTGAGGGCTGTATTCCCTCATTACTGGGTTTGTCCAGGTGTTTTTTGCTAAGAGGTTGACTGCTATGGTGATAACTGAATTCATTAAATGATAGCCATTTAAGTTTCAGTCTTCCTCTCTTTCACAAAGCAGCCGATATGGCATAGTGGTATGTTGCTCTGACTGTTTTGCACAGGGACCTTGGCAGTAAAATGTATGGTGGTAACGCAGCATTCTTCTTCCACAAAGCAGGTGATTCGGCATAGTGGTATGTTGCTCTGACTGTTTTGCACAGGGACATAAAATGTATGGTGGTAACACAGCATTTTTCTTTCACAAAGCAGCTGATTTGGCATAGTGGTATGTTGCTCTGACTCTTTTGCACAGGGACCTTGGCAGTAAAATGTATGGTGGTAACACAGCATTTTATTCTAGCAACTTTCCAAGATTATACAAGCAATATTTAATGTGTCCCTGGTTTTTGGCCTTTTGACCCCCCCCCTCAATAAATTTGGCTTTTTCCAGATTTCTTGTGCTGTGAAGTTGAGATGCAGTTGAGTATTGAGTAGATTTTACAAGGAGCTGAGAGCTGCAGGGGAAGAGAAGTTTAGTTCTGCTTATGCTGTCAGCTTGCGTTGTTAATAGCACAACAGGTTGTGTACTTGCTTTTGATGCAGAAGGTTGTTGGTTCTACTCCCACAAGGGGATGAATGCTGCCGTACTGAAAAAGTTAAGATACTAACTATGAGCCTGTTATATCAGTTTGCCATCCATTTCCTATTGCAATATTACTAGCTTATCATTTTTAATATAATATAGGCAATTTATTCCTCAGGGGCATCAGATGCTTTATTTTTTCGATGAAACCATGAAATATAAAGGTGTTTGCTAGCAGCAACCTCTTCATTAGTTACAGATTTATTTAATGTGGAATTATTTAGATGACTTTTTTACTTCTTCAGAGATTGTGCATATTTACTGATAATGGTGGACTGTAGAATTGTGCATATTTACTGATAATGATGGACTGTAGAAGTTTGAGTAGACTTATGATGGAAATGTTCTGAACTGGGCAGTTTTGTCATTATTGGTGCATGTATTTTGTTTTATTGTTTACTGGAAAAATGTTCAAAACAATAGGAAGGTGTATCAAAGAGCATGTGTATGTTTCATATGCAAGGGGCCTATGATTTGAAAACAGCCCAGAATTTATCTTTATCTGCCACTAGTAAAATGTATTTTCTTTGAATGTGGGTTTCAATACTGTTTCAATGAATGTGAGTTTCAAGGGCAGAGAAGTTTTAATGCTAAGTTTGTTTAGCAGATGTCTTAGTGTTTGTGCTGTAAAATGCAAAATAAAACTTTCAAATGAAGTCCAAATCATCATAGAAGTAAATCAGTATGCACATTAGTGTTTATGGTAAATGGAGTGAAATAGCCAAGTAATGGATCATTGGAATGGCTGCAGGGGGAGGCTCCATTATTTTGTGAGGGGGAAGGGCGGCAAACTTAAAGACAGCCCCAGCTGAACTATACCTCCCAACTGTCCAGATTTTCAAAGAATGAATAGATTTTTCTTATTTTTGGTTTGTTCCTCATAAAATTTATGGTTTTCTGGCAAAATCATTTAGGAATTAAGTCACTAAATAATGACACACTGAGTTTCAGACTTCATAACCTTCAGAAAATGCATGCTAAAGTAAGACCTGTTGTTCTATCAACTGTCTCAGTTTATACAAGAGCAATTTTTAGTACTGTTTATATGTTCCCCCAATATATTTGGCTTTGTCCAGATTTATTGCATTAACAGGTTGAGAGGTACATGCAAATAAATTGCTTTATAGAATTAGGCATAGCCAAACCTCTCAACTGTCCCTGATTTTGGCTCAAAATGTTGCTCTTCCCCTAATAATCTCTCTGCAAAATAGCAATTTTGGAAGAAAACATGGAGGGTTTACAATTAATAAATAACTGTAATAATCAGAGTTATAGATTACTTTTATTTTAGAAATGCATGTAGATTCTTTTATTTTGACAGCTACTCAAGTTAACAGTACTAATATTAAAGTGTCCCTTCTTTGACAGGTTTCCAGCTGTATTGTGTGGCTATTTTATATTTTTACATCACATTTTTGGTTCATTTTTCATAAAACTGTGGGTTTTTTTAGCAAATTAGTAACAAATCATTAAAGACTGAAGTTAGAAAATAATGACAGACATTTGAGTTTCAGATTTCATACCATTCAGAAAATTCATACTAATGCAAGACCTATTCTATTATCTTTCTAAGTTTATAAGAGCAATATTTTAAAAATTGTCCTTATTTTTGGGCCTTTATCTCACTTCTTTGTATGGCTTTGTCCAGATTTCTTGCTCTGAGGTTGGGAGTTATGACAAATGTGTCAGGGCCATCACAGTCAGCCAGAGACATTTCAAATTATGACATACTTGTTACACCCCACTCCCCCATGTAGTGACTCTGGATGTGTCGAAGCAAGGCAAGGAGTAGTTATGCAGTGTAAATGTGCAGAGTACCCCCCCCCCCCATCCAAGGTAGACACAAGTACTAGAGTGGCTTTTCATCTGTCATTGATTTTTGCAGAGTGGTCTGGTTTCTGTCATATTTTGTGTACTGTTGATTTATGCTTATTACTCAAAGTGCCTGTTGTTCTGTGTTTAAGTAGTAATACTTTAATGACCATCATCAGGTAAGCTTGGCTGAGATCGTAAGATGCAAGCAAGCTTTAATAAGCATACTGTTAAAGAATTGCCAACATTGAAAGCCTTTCTGTTGTTGCCATGTAGAGAATACTTAACTAGATAATGTATAGGCCTCGGGTATTGAAATGCATATGATAGTATTTGTAAAAAAGGACAGGATTACATTATTTTAAGAAGCTCATTACACTTGGAGACTTCCAGTCATCTCTGCAGGCTTTACCTGTAAACTAAACAGAATGCCAATCGTGTGGTCCATAACCTGTACAGTAATCCTTTTAAGCAATATATCTTGAGCTTATTTCTTGTTTGCTTTTCGTTTTTTACTTTGATCATGTTTTCCCCATGAAACAAATAGATAGTTGTCAGGCAGCAGGTTTTTTTTTTGGATAAGGAACATTTTTCAAGTGGGGGCATCAGAGATTTCTACTTTAAGCATGTTACTTGGTACTTTAATAAAGCTGAATATAAATTATAATTAGAACTGCAGTGCAAGAAGTGGTTTGAGTTGAGTGCTGCTTGTTTTTCTTATACTTGATTTTGACTGGCATTCCAGTAATGTATTTAAAAAGTAATTTATTTTTTCATGCCTCACAACCTTTTTGTTTCCATCTAGATATTAAGTAAGCTGTCATGCAGCCAATGCTTTGAAATATTTTTATTTTTCTGCACTTCATTTTGTCTTGATTGGACTCTCATAATGACGGTTTGGCACCCAGGGCAGTGTATTTAGTTATTTTTTGTGGTTTTGAGCATAGCTCCTCCCCTTTCTAGTTGGCTGCACCCCTTCCCATTGACCCCACCCATTCAGCTGTCTCCTGCAGCCCCCCTTTGATTTGAAGTCACCAGCCGCCATATGCATCTAGCTTCTTGGACTATTTCCACTCCACATACATGTTCCCCTCATGGAGTTGTATGTTTCACATTTGCATTATACAGATTATAGGTCACATGACAGGTTGCATGGCTTTGGTCTTGTGTATTGTGCTCACATTTTCATATCTCACAAATACCTGGTATTGTGACATGTGTGTGTGTGTGTGTGTGTGTGTGTGTGTGTGTGTGTGTGTGTGTGTGTGTCTGTGTGTGTGTGTGTGTGTGCACCTTTTATATGCATTGTATCACAGTAATGTATACAATATGTCCCTACTATTGGCACTCTGTCCCCACATTTTGGCAATCATTATCCAGATGTCCTCCAATAACAGGTTTGTGAGTTATGCTACAGATATGTGACATCTTATACAAATAGGCCCCTGTGATATCATGCAGTGAACCCCACCACAGATGATCATGTATATACATGCAATTTGCTGACAATAACAGTTCTGTGCATGGCCACATGCATGAGCTTAAAATGCCTGGGGTACTGGTAATCCACAACAGGAAGATCTCATACTTACCAGTCTCAGGCTGCTGTGCCTCATGTTGATGAGAGGTACCCAGGTATTGTGAGGGAGTGGTATTGTCAGAAGCTTCACAATAGCCATTTGTCCAGAAGCAATGCTACATTTATGCACAGGTACAGTATACACTATGATATTACATTATTTTGCTATTCTTCACCAGAGATGAGCACATGTGTGCATTACTAAACCCCACCCACTACTCTATTTTGCAATGGCATATGCATCTGAACACTCTATAGTACACAGTTGGAATGTAACCTCGGTACACTGATGTGGACGTTTGCCTTACCTGGACGCTCCTCGCCAGTTTCCTGGGTGGCATCCACCTCCACAACAGCAACATCTTGTACAGGTTGTTCTCTGTGGGCCACCCCAAGGTTAGCAAGGAGCTCCTCCATTGCTGTAAATGTGGTCTCTCTAGCTGACCCCCCACCAGTAGCAGAATGGTCCCTCACCACCGCAGCAGCCCATCATCATGCATGCCGAATCAGGTCAGTTGCTCTGTGCCTGACCTGTTTGTACATGCGGGCATGGTTCCCCAACATGTTGACTCTCTTTATGCTGTGTTCCCAGAGGGCTGTCCTCTCTCGCTGATGTTGGCGACCCCAACTGAATAGTATGTCATAATGCTCTAGGATGGCCTCAGTTATGGCTGCTGTCTCCTGGACATCGTAGGCTGGAAGCCTCTGCATAACACCCGAAAGACATAAACAGGGAAAAGCACATCACAGGACATCAGCAATTGTCCATAGTTCTTTACAGAGACAGCTCACAAGTAATGAGTATCAGTAGCCACAACATTACATCAAATCATACTCCCGTACCTAGCAGCATTGTATGGACATGCATAGCATTGTATGTTTAAGTAGGCAGTTTGCACCTCATTCATGGTGAGGGTAGGGGTGCATGTGGTGTGCATATCCACCTATACTGATGTTGAGCCAAGGGGGTGATGTTTGCCCTAAACATTTCTGAAGCAGGTCAGCTTTAGCTATGGTGTGTGTGTATGTGCTGTGGCTGAGCTCCATTACAGGGTGGGTTGGATAGTTACCTGTGAGACTGCAGACATATACTGGGATGGCCTTCTGATTGCCCTCAGTGGATGTGTGCAATTTGTACTCATACTCAGCATTACATTAATGCACCTGTGACCTACTATGCTCAATCAGACACAGGTTGACATGCTGCCTGGATGGTGACTGCTTCTAGAGACCTGGTGGTGGAATAAAGACATACAGGGGAGTATGCAGAGAAAGGTTTTGGCAAAGGAGAAGTGGAATTGACAAACAGATGTAGAGAGCAGACATGAGTATAAAGAGATGAGGTGCATGTCATGGAGAGTGTTGGTGGCTAAGGATGGGGAGTCTGACGTACAGATCGGGAGTCTGATGATTGCATGTAATGTTGGACAGCAAGGATGGTGTATAGGGCCTGTACCTATTGGCTAGACAGAGGCACATAGCTAGGAAGGATGTGCAGCACAAAAGGGTGATAAAGGAATATGGGTGAAACATACTCACAAGCTAGAAGTGTGTTTAGAACATTTGGAAACATCACTTTGATGGCCTGTTCCATGAGGAAAATGGGAGAAGGAGAGAAGGTTGGCTGAGTTGGGTATGGTTAATCAGGAGGTACAACAGATTATCAAGGATGATGTAAGGATAGCTATGAAAGTTTTAACACTGGAAAGGCTATTGTTCCAGGTGGCATACCTGTGGATGCATGGAGGTGTTTATGAGACATGGCAATGGTATTTTAACTGGATTGTTTACACTAATCTTGGAAAGTGAGAGGATGTGTGAGATGTTGGTGAATTTGTATGGGTACTGCTTATCTGAACAAGGGTGGTCTGCAGAGCTGTAATAAATTAGGGATAACATTGATTGGTCACAGGATGAGGTAATGGTAAAGGGTGGTGGCAGCTAGGTTGAGAACATGGTGATGATTGATGATCAGCAATATGATTTCATGCCAGGTAAGAGCAGCGCAAATGTTGATCCAAAAGTATTGATGGAGATCTACAGTGAAGCTCAGATGTAGCTGCATTGTGTCTATGTGCACCTACAGACAGCATATGACATGCTGCCTGGAGAGTAGTTGTGGTATTGTATGTGGAGGTCAGGGGTGCCAGAGGAGTCTGTCAGACATCTACAGGATATCTAAGAGGCTAGTGTGACAGCAGTGATTTCTGGGTTTGTCGTCACAGGTGCATTTAAGGTGGAGGTGGGAGTACATCAGGGATCATCTGTGTGTCCTTTCATATTTGCAGTAGTGAGGGACAGGTTGACAGACATGATCAGACAGGGGCCCCTGTTGACTGTGCAGTTTGAAGATGACATTGTAGTTTGTAGTGAAATTAGGGGACAGGTTGGGGAGACTCTGGAGAGGTGGAGGT
Source organism: Protopterus annectens (assembly GCF_019279795.1). NCBI lineage: Eukaryota > Metazoa > Chordata > Ceratodontiformes > Protopteridae > Protopterus > Protopterus annectens. The sequence goes on along the minus strand of NC_056745.1, from coordinate 1,016,899,633 downwards.
ATGTTGTAGAGAGGGGAGAAATGATGGTCAGCAGGACTAAGAAAGAATAGATGTGTGAATGGGGGGAATAGAGGAATGGTGACAATGCAGGGCATAGAGTTTGAAAGAGGGATAGGTTTAACTACTTGGGAACATCAGTTCAGAGTCATGGGTAGTGTGGGGAAGAGGTGTACAAGAAGTACAGGCAGGTTGTGTGTAGTGGGGATGGGAGTCAGGAGTTATTTGTGACAGATAAGTACCATTAAGAGTGATATGGAAAGTCTACAAGAGGGTAGTGGGACTGGCTACATTACATTTGTTGCAGACAGTGAAATTGTAAAAACAGTGAGGATTCAGGGCTGGAAACAGCAGAGTTCGGGATGTTCACATTTGCACTGTGTGACAAGGGGGGATAGGATTAGGGATATGTATGTTAGTGAGGCAGCCCAGGTTCCATGGCTTGGGGACAATTCCAGACAGTGCCATGATTATGTTGGTTTGGACATGTGCTGAGGGCTGAGGAGGTATGCTGAGTATATCTTGCAACAGATGAGGCTGCCAGGTTACGGGGACAGTAGAAGGCATATGAAAGGTGTATGCATGTGGTGATGGCAGACATGCTGGTGTATGGTGTGTGAGAGCAAGCTGCAGAGGACTGGAAGCCAAGGGGGGAGATGATCTGCTGTGAGGACCCCAAACTGCAATGGCCAAGTAAAAGGGAGGAAGATGTTGTAATGTCATTGTTCACAGCTTGTCAGTTATTTGCAAGACATGACACAACTCTGAGTAAATGGCTACAAATATGAGGCACACATATGGTCAGTGTGTATAACAATGGATAGTTGAATGGTATGAGCTCGGAATATCACATGCAGTCCAATATACACTGCTGTGACAATATTTCACTATGCGACTACCCTGTATAGGTCCACAACATTTCTGAGACAAACATGCATAACATAGTTGTATTCACAATTCACATCTGGATATATGTGTAACATCCCTTTACCTGGCCTAGCAGTGCCACAGTCAGTACTGTTCAACACACACTCCAGTATTTGCCATATGTGTATCATCCTTTCCTAGGGTGTCTCAGGGGCCTGAGCTATATTCTATGTCACTGCAGACAGACACAGATACTAGGGCCATAGGTTATACCCAGCAATATATCCGTACCGCAAGTCTTGTTGGGACATGTATATTAAACTTCCTATTTCCCATTATTACATACCCCCTACTGCAGTCCATTACATGCATACTTGTTTGCCATACCTGTTTTTTTATTTCCTGTTTATGATGGATGTTATCCTGGTCTAAGGATTTAGGTTTTCTTCTGCCTGTTTGGCTGCTTCTTTTTGGATTTTTTGGTGTTTTTGTTTTCTCTCTCTCCGATGTAGGTTATACATTGGTTTTGCAGAGGCAGTAGCTTGCCTTTTGTAGGTACTGCTCAGGATTAAGCTGATGGCCTGTGAACAAATTGGAGTTCCACACTTGCTAATTCCATGTGGAACAGCTGTGGTATTATTCCTGTAGTCAGTAGCTTGGAAACACAGACCTATAACTGTGTACCTCATATAGGCACCGGCCTTTTCTTTGCCTGTCAGGAGGTTTTCATGGATGTTTGTTACACACAGCATCACAGAGGGTTGTTGTACTAACAACTTACAACAAAGACTGTGGAGACAGTCCAACACACCAAGGACAAATGTTCTAGCCATAGGGACAGACTGTGAGTATTGGTGTTATACAACTGAAGTAATGCTAGTTTGACAGGGTTTGTGTGGATATAGCTGCATAATTTGTAGTCTGAGAGTATTATGTGGTTGACATAGCTCAGACTGGCCAGAGTTTGTACTCTTATTATCAGTGTGTTACTCACACATTTTTTGAATTTGGAAGGTCAGTGGCATGCTCTGTAGGATAGCAGTCAGTAAATGCTAACATCCTTGTTGGTTTCTGACTTCATATTCCTCAGAACAGATATGTTACAAGAATCCCTGTTACACCAGCAACTTTCTCAGTTTATAACAGCAATATCTCCATCATGGACCTGTGTTTAGGCCTCTGTCCACAAGTATGTCAGGCTTTGTCCATATATCATTCAGTAAGAGGCAGAGATATATCGTATATCATTACTTAGTGACTTAATTTCTAATATCATATCAGTTATGCATCAGACTGGCAGACATGTTATTTGTAAGAGGCCCTATATATGATGACAAGGCCTGGACATTCTTTGGGACTGTGTACAGTTGAGATGTCTTTGTATTTTTTGCTACTGCTGACAGACTGTCAGGATTGTGTAGCAGTGTATTGTGAATATGTTATTTATTGGGGGTGGTGGTGGTAGATGTAAGTGTTATGTTTCCTTTTCTATCTGACTTTGCATGCCGATCCAGTTTCTGGTGCTCTATCAAGTGATTTTTGTAGGGTAAGACCGGGACATGCCCCATAACATGGTTAGGCATCATACTACACTGTGTATTGGGCCAGTATATGTAGGAATAGTGTGTGTCAAACATGCTGACAGTTTTGTTCACACCCTCCTTATACTGTATGCACTTTCACACTGGTGTCTGTTTCTCAGTGCTGTTACATCCCCTGGAGTGCCTGGTATATTTGCAATTACTTGTGTATTCCCCCATAGCAAGACTGGTTTGTTGTTGTGTCAGTCTGCCTGTAGTTTAAAAATTGCTTGGTGCATTGGCTAGCAGCTCAGTGTATTTTCCATAATTTGATGTTATGTCCAGATATTTGGCAGATGTACTGCTGCCTGGCCCCGATAAGTGTTGTGTATTTCTGACACATCAGTGGGATGATGTAAAAATGTAAGCGACTAACTACTGGGAAGTGATTGGGTTTTTGACTTGTGCTATTCCACTCAATATATGTTAGAAGACAGGAGAGTGTTACTGCATTAACTGTGTCAGCTCATCTACACCAGTATTTCAGATATGTCCACATTTCTATGCCCCCCTCCCCCCTTGTCAGGCGTGGTTATTCTTTGTTGCACTAAGGTGTTCTAAGCATACCTCTCAACCAGCCAGATTGTTTCAGACTGTCCAGGTTTATTTCTCATATTTCTGGTCTGTTCCACAGATTCATTATTGTCCATTTTTCTGGTACATTACTGTAAGGATGTGAGGATTTCTGTCAGTAAATGCTGACATACATTTCGGTTTTTGAACACACATCCCTATGTACATGTATGTTGACACAAATCCTGTTACTGTAGCAACATTCTACATTGATACCTACAGTACGTACATTATGTCCCTAGTTTTGGCCCATAGTCCCTCCATTTTGACAGCCTTTGTCCAGAATTATTGCAGTAACAGGTGTTGATGTATGGTGATGAGGTATTACTGCACTACATGTTGTAGGCATATATCAGTATATATATCAATATCTATATGTATCTCTCTCTCTATATATATATATATATATATATATATATATATATATATATATATATATATATATATATATATATATATATATATATATATATATATATATATATATATATATATATATAATTCCTTTTTATATATCTAAATCTATAGCTATATAAATATATATATATATATATATATATATATATATATATATATATATATGTATATATTGTGCATGTATTTGTCTCATATGTATATCTCAGTATATCTGCAGTAAATACTTTTTCATATGTATCTCTCACCATACACATCCATTGGGTGTATATTTATAGATACTAAACATGAGTGATTCCACAGTGTTTTTTCCCCTACTATTCTATACCTGTACTGAATGATATATTTGAAAAAGCAGCAGTTATTGGCACAGTTCAGATGGTGTAGTGGTATGCTCTCTGACAATATTGCACAGCGTCTTGGGTTCAAGACTTAGTAGAGCTGTTTATTTTGTTGCTGGCCGGAACAGTGGCTGATGGAAACAGAGTGATTAAAGCAGTTTTTAGCAGTTGTAAGTGGGTTTGCGTGAAGCTAAGCATTGCTAAAACACGGTTAAATGAAAATATGCTTAATCTGTGTAGGCATTGCTTAGAAATGCGCTAATTTCTTTAAAAGAAAAGAAAAAAGGGGTGATAGGACAGTGGTGAAAAAAGGGGGAATACAGAGGGAAGAACAAGATGAAAGATAGCTAGGGATGTGCAGGACGGGAGTAGGGAAGGTCTATAGCTGTCCATTTCTTATACAGCAAAAGCTGGGCACTTTTACAAAATTAGAATGCAAATTTGGACACTCAAACCCCTGAGAGAGTGAGGACAACAATAATATGTTGTGAAGCCAATTAGATCAGATTACATGTGTCTAGCAGACACGTGTGCAAAATGGAAAGCTATGTATGCGGCATAATTTTTTTTTTTTGCCCTTTTTTTAAAGTTAGAGTAGGATGTTGGAGAAGGATAGTATGCATATTTGGGGAGGTAGATTGGGTAGGAAGACAGACAAGACAGCTTACAGGGGTGGTATATGACACATGTGGGGGTAAACACCTTGGATGGGGAGGGGTGTTGGGCAATCAGAAGCCTATGAGCCCACAAATGGATACAGTGGGACTGAGGTCCCCACCCATGGGCAGTCACCACTGCACCTTCACGGCCCCAAAGGTGGCTGTGCTGGGGGCTGAGCAGGAGGGGCAGGCTGACCCTCTAAATGCCCAACGCAGCCCTCAATCTTGCATAGCAGATCTCCTAATTTTTTGTGGAGCTCATTATGCACCAGACCCTGGACCTGGCTTCAGGTGACAGGATCCTGTCCACGCCCAGGGGGGATGAGCCCCATCCCCTGAGGCGATTCCACTCAAAGGTGATGCAGGACCACCAGACAAGGAGGTCCTGGGGTGGGTCCCAGATATGCTGGGGCCTGGTGCCATGGTCAGATGTGGTGAAAGAGGCAGATCCACTGGGATCAGCTTTCCCAGACATGCTATGGTGTTGCAGTTTTAGAATATATGTTGATTAGTAATGGTATACACATTCCAGGATTAGTTATAACAGCATGCATGAGTATTCCCATTAACCCAAAACAACAGATTTGGAACATTTGCATAGCAAACAGAACACATGCATATATGGAACCACAGTGGGCATTACACCAGGATGCAGGTTACATTGATATCAACAGGCCTCCAATGATAGTATTTGAACAGGGAACATTAATTGGAATACATTTCAACATTTGTAGAAATTGGACACATGTCCCAATGGTATGATTGGTGGAAAACATAACCGTTCATTTATATGTTTAGATTATTGGTAAAGATAAGGTGGGGGAGAGAGAGAGATGTCAATTAAGAAATGTAGATTCTTGTAGTGGCCACATCTTTAATGATCATTGCTCTACTCATTACTCTACAGGTATTATTACAACAACTTATGGCCTTGGGTTGGGCAGTGGTATGATTGTACACAGTATATAATTACAGGCTTCTTATAGCTACTTAATACCTTCTCTTATTTGGAAGACCTGTGGAGGAAATATATGTTAACACTACTTGACTGTTTCTACACATATTCACAAAATCCTAGTTGAAATTATGCATACAGCTTACTAGCACTCCCGGGATTCAAACCGTGGCTGTTTCTGCTAAAAATACAACAAGTTTGTGCTTCATTAGAACAAGCTATTGAGAAACTACTACCTCTTCCTTGAATGTTTTCTTTCTCATTATCTCTTGGCTGCACAATCTGACTTTGTAATTACAGAATTCTTATACATACATTCCAATGCATACCTTTTGACATAGCCCAGTGTGGAAAACAGTGGTTAACACAACATTACTATTCAGATATCAGATCTTGGTGTGTGAAACATTTCATATCAGTTAATCTCATGTCTTACAGAGGCACTAACCTTGTCAGATGAGACTTGATTGTTTAATGCTTTCAGAGGTATAGTTGCTATGCATAACCTGTACACATTTCAATTCATACGATACCAGAGTAAACACAACCAGTCCAGGGTTTTGAATATTTTTGAAAGGCAATTACAGTTTTATTTATATATAACCTATATGAGACTATTACTGTAATATTGTCTGGTTTATTCAGTACAAATTATACCCATTTTAATACTGTCAGGTGACATTCTACTCCTTTATATTTATTTGGTATAAATACCACAAGCTAGATTGTTACTCACCAGCCTCGCGATACAGCCTTTGCAACCTGCTTACCTGGGTTTCCTGGTTCACAGCCCACTCAGCTGGAGCCATAAAGAAGATAGAGAAACATTTATATATATCTAACCATCACATACGCAGGCTTGACTTTGGTAAACAGTAATTAATATGAATATTTACAAGCATTAGCAGACTGGAGTTCTGCTGTGGTAACCCCTAACTGGGAAAATCTGAAAAGACAAACAACAACACATGCCTGGGACATCACCCCTCTGCTGTGCTTCTTGGACCCACTTGTCCAAGAGCTCCCTCTTCCTCCTCTTCAAGTTGGCATAGTGGTGCCTGACCTGCTCACCAGTCCGAGGGATTCCAGTGGCACTGGTGAGATCACAGGTGAGACTTTCCCAAGCTTTCTCTTTGTACTGGGAGCACTGATACTGGTCCTGCAGCAGTCTCACATCATGTTTTTTAACAAGGAGTCCTACCATGACCTTGGAGTCCTATATGCCCCAGCACTGTGCCTGAAAGCTTATGCCCTCTCCAAAACCAGCCATACTTCCTACAGTGGGGAGCTACAACTGGTTATAAGCTGTATTCCCCCCTGTGAGGTTTAAATATGGCCATTTCCCACATTTTGCTGTGATTGGATGGCTTTGAATATGCAGAGCTAAGCTAAGCTACGGGCAAACCTGCTTTGCTAAGGTTGGCAGTGCTTAAAGGGGCAGGTTCAGCACGGCTTACCAATGGGCAAATCTGCTTAGCTTGGCTACTCATTACTTGGCATTCATATTTAAGCAATGCTTATACCCGGTAAGCATATCTGTGCAATGCTTAGCATTGCTTAATTATTTATTTATTTTATTTTACATTTGTTAACCGGGAAATTACGACTGGACCAGGTCCATTTTCAGCGGAGGCCCGGGGAGAAAAGCTCCAACATCAATTAAGTTTTATTTTATAGACTATCAGCTGTATGGGATTGATTCATCATTCCTAACATATTATAATTTTGTTTACCTTCCCTGACATCCCCCTATGTGCTTTCATTACATTTATTCTTGTGTGACTATACTGTATGAGGCACTTGTGTTTTTATGGGGGTTTCACAACTTTATTACACTGACACATTACATCTGGACCTACTGCACTATTTTGGTTTACAAATATATGTTATTAACTACTTAATTATTAAAAAAATATGTACTGCTTTCACATGTAAAATATGAATTAGTTTCAGTGGGGATCGAGCTAAGAACAACTACTTGCAAAATGAACACTCTAACCACTTCACTATTTCAACATTGCGATTTTTTAAGGTATATTCCTATTTAGCTCCTTGTGGGCGGCCACAGTGGTGCAGTGGTTAGCATTGCCGCCTCACAGCAAGAGGTTCTCCGGTTCGATCCTCGGCTGGGGTGCCTTCTGTGCGGGGTCTGCATGTCCTCCCTGTGGTCGCATGGGTTTCCTCCGGGTGCTCCGGTTTCCTCCCACATCCCAAAGACATGCTGCAGGTGGATTGGACACTCTACATTGGCCCTAGGTGTGTGTGTGAGTGTGCCTTCTGTGGAAGGTTGGGCGCCGGGCTGGCAACTCGACACTGTAAAACTCCACTGCCATTCAATGTGCGGACAAGGCGATCCACTGTGGTGACCCCTAACCGGGAAAAGCCGAAAGAAGAAGAAGATTCCTATTTAGCTCCTTGTGATGTGTAAGCTAGGCTGAGCAGAGCTGCGCAAAGTGCACACCTGTTCAGCTATGCTTAAACTTTATTGTGGACTGGAAAAAAATTTAAACTGTGTTTTATTTTTGTAATATAGGGGTATGCACATTACTTTCTGCAACTTTATTTGTGGGGGCTGTGCTTTTCAAACGGTGATGACATGACAGGCTTTGCATTTGAGAGGTATGCTCCACGGACACTAACAGTGTCTGCCATACCTCTCAACTGTACAGATTTTCACAGAATGTGCAGATTTTTTCCTTATATCTTTGGTCCATTTTTCATACAGTTTGGCTTTCTGGCAGATTAGTGGCAAAGCATTAAAGACGGCAGTTAGTAAATAATGACAGACACTTGAGTTTTACACTTCATAACCTTTGGGAAATTCATGCTAATGCAAAGCCCTGTCATTCTATTGACTTTATAAGTTTGTGAGAGCAATATCTCAAATTTGCCCCTTGTTTAATATGGCTTTGTCCAGATTTCTTGTGAGGTTGAGAAGTAATGGTGTCCGAGGACACTATCGCTACCATTACACTGCCGTATGGCAATTATGGAGTGCAGGGGGCATTTGTATAGTGACAGCAATGCTCTCAGACACACCCCCAGTGCTCATGCACAGAACAGTGTCTGTATTAGAGCACAGCAGCGCACCTTCATGAATATACATGGCATGCTGCCATGCTGCATGGGAATGGTCCCTTCCATGCAAGAATAAACTCTTCTTGCATGGAAGTTTGCTGAATCCTGGGGATCCTTAAGGGAAATGGAAATATGACAACCCCAGAGTCATACAGACCCATAAATTTAATTTCTTGCTATGGAAAATTATGGTGATGGTTATTTTGGATAAATTATTGAAAGAATTGTAAAGGTTAGCCCTTAAAAACATATATCAGCATGTATATGTTGAAAATAGATCTATAACCAGCTGTAACATGATATTATATAATAGTATAATAACAGCTATAAATGAAAATTGTGTTGTGATGTAATTTATATAGAGTTAACTTTAGCATTTGATAGGGTCATATACAAAACAATGATCAATAAATTACAAGTTGGAGTGCTGTGTGGCTTGCAAATAGGATATGGCAACTACCATACTGCAATTGCATAAGTGAAATTCTAGGTTACAGTCCAGGTGTTTCATGGGACTCTGTCCTGGATCAATACTTGTTTAAGTTGTATATTTCAAATCTATATTTTTCATCTGAGGTGTTCTACAGTCTGTATGCAGATGACTTGAAAATGGGTAAACCGAATGCATCTTATAGATACGGCATGTCTACAAAAAAGCTTGACTAAATTGACCATTTGAGCACAGGAGAAAAATATGCTGATAAATACATCAAAAACTAATCATATGAGACATTGAAAAGTGAATATTTAATATAGCATAAAGTGATAGAAACTGCAGATTAATTTAAGGATCAGGCTATATGGGCAGATCCAGCTTTGTTTTTCTAATCATGTTAACAATTAGTTATTGATAGTTAAAGAACTATACAATGTATAAAAATATTTATAAAGTCTAGAAAATCATAAGTTATGAAATCATTGTTTGGAAGTTACATTAGACCTAAACTAGAGTATGAAACTACAATATGGGAACCTTTTAAGAAAGAGTACATCAGAAATATATTGGGAGCATCCATGAATATGAAAATTTAAGTTATTATGAAATTCTAAAATATATGAACTTGTACAGTGTCTCATACAGATTTTTAACAGGAGGCATTATTCAAGTATATAGGACATTTAGAAACAACTACCTCTAGGAATGGTTGGGGTTATCAAACAGTAGTAGAGAGTGATCATACAACCTATGCAAACAATTATATAGGAATGATAGATTTTCTAATTAGTTCTCTGAGTGAGTAGCTGATGCATGGAATAGACTACCAAATGACATTAAAGTAAGTACTAGTTTAGATATTATAGGAGCAATCTGGATAGTTGCTATAGAAATAATTATTTTTGGTATATTGGCAGGCTAAAAGGGAATTCATTGTCCATGCCTGAAATATTTGTATGTATGTATGTATTTGAACTCCTACTGATACATTCCTTTCTGTCCACTAGGAACCAAATATAGAAGCAGTACATTTTCCAGTATTCTTCCCCTAAGAAAGCTGACTCTTGGCAGTCTGATTGGATCATATCTGTTCAAATATCTGATGGTAAAAACTTGGCCAAAGGTGACAAAGCCTGTCCTACTATTGCTGGGGTCCAGGACTGTTGCATCACAGACCACTTCTGTTGAAGTGGTCAAAATTATGAAGGAAAAAATGGCCCAGACACAAAGCATTAAGATTTGGATTATAAGTTTCTGCTTCTCAAAGAGCATACTTAAGAAATAGAACTATATGAATGTACATGTAAGTCTCAGGAAAATATAGAGGCATAATACCCTGTCAAGCTTTCTTTCTTCTTCTTCTTCTTTTCTTCTTTTGTCCCTAGCTGGTAGCTGGTGGGGGTTGTTGGCCCCATAGTCGGTACACTGCTGTGGGTGCCACTGGATGCTGGACTTTCTTCATGATGGCTTTCCATGCTGTTCTGTCCATGGCAATGTTTCTGGCATCCTGTGGGTCGAGTTGCCACCTTCTCAGGTCCTCTTTAAACTGTTTAGCTCACATCTTATTTGGTGAAGATTTGTGAACTCTCCAATTCACAGGGCGCTCTATCCATAATAGTCAGTATGGCAAGAAGTCAGTGTCTGTCCTGCACATGTGTTCAAACCACTGCAGCCTCTTGTTCTGGATCTGCTGCTAATCACATCTGGTCCAAATCCTCTCATTTCTAATGTGGTCACAAAGTAAGATTCTCAAGATTTGGTACAGGCATCGCATTTGGAAGATCTCACTTGTTCAGGTCTGGGTTGAGGAGTATCCATGTTTCTGATCCATAAAGTATAATTGGCAAGATTATTGCCTGGAAAAGGCAAATCTTTGTGGTCATAGAGATGTTTGTCCTCTTTCATAGACACAGGAAACCAGTGTAGACAAACTTTAAAACACTTCAGCCCAGCACAAGGACCACAGCCACAGACTCAGCAGAAAAACTTTAATGAATAGGTTTAGTGCTTTCTTCCCCGATAGGGACTTCCTCAGAACAACATACACTGATTTGCTCAGCCTTTAAATACACTTAATTTAATTAATTACATGATTTACATAAATTAACCCATGATCAACTGGTGCATACCATTTAAATACTCTCCTCATGATGGCATCCACCACTATGTTGAACAGCAAAGGATAGACTACATCACCTTGATGAACCATAGTCTGGATGGTAAGTTCTTCAAACAGTTCATTCAGAATACATGCCTGGCTGGATGAACCATTGTATTTAAAAACAAAAAAAGCAAGGTTGAACAGAGAAATCACAAACTTGAAATACGAACTTGAACACAGGTTTATTAGCGCTTTCAGAGAAAACAATGTCTCTCCTTCCTCAGACAATATTCAAAAACATTTACTTAAGTATTTATATACAATCATGATAATGGCCAATTAAGTAATTAGCCAGGAAACTCAAAACCATTTTAAAACCACAAACTGCATAAAACCTTAATACATAAAAACTTACTCAAAAAAGCCCTCACAAAAACCTCATCTTCTACCAAATTATAATAGGACAACATAATTTTTACTAACCATAACTTGACCCAAATTTAAAAACATAAGTGTTCATTACACTTTATATAAATAACTACCTGCATGTTTTTTACCTAAAATATAAGATAAATAAGAATGTGACAGTACGTCGTGTCCAAATAAGCACTAAAAAACTATCTAAACCAATACAAATAAGAGATATATGCATAACAAATCTCGAGCTCAAAAGGCAAAAATTACCTTTTCATGGCAAGATGTTTAAGAATACTACTAATGGAAACAAACTCATTGAGCCCAGGATACATGTGAGCAGCAGATCTTATCTGCCAAAACGCCTCTTCCATCTCTAACTGAATTTGCCAAGGTCCCCCTCTTAGATCGATTTCAATATGTTTAAGGATGGCAAATTTAAAACTATGCTCTGTATGTTCTATAATATGCCTGGCCAGAGCATTAGTAGAGTCCTTCCTACTAATAGCGTAAAAGTGTTCATAAATGCGTTGCTTTAATTTCCTTTCAGTTTTACCTATGTAGAAAGCAGCACATTCCACACAACAAGCTGAATATATCACGCTTCTAGTCTCATAATTATATTTGCCTCTAATACTATATGTTGTATCTCTAATTTTCACTTTGGGTCCTGTACTAACATATTTACATTGTCGACATGACCCACACTTAGCCATTTCCATATTTTTAACGTATCCTGTATGCTGCTTACCTTCAAGAATAGATTTTAAATTAAATCCTCTCCTATATGTAAATTTAGGTTCAGCTCCAAGTGCTTTAAACAGAGCGCTGTCCCTTATAATAAGGGCCCAGTTCTTACTAAAGACCTCCCTTATTTTTAAGTGATCCAAATTGTAGGTACACAGAAAACTTGTGTTATTAACTACAATCACTAGCCTTGTTACCAGAAACTCTTACATTACTTATTTCTACTTCACTCTGGATAGTAGAATTTGACAAAATTGGACTAAAATGGCCTATTTGCCGTTTATGAACAACTTCAGATGTGATATTAACCACCAAAAGAGGCAGGTAACCTCTATTGGTGAACATAGCCCCCAAATACTCACATTCCTAGATGAAGTCTGATTCATCAGAAATCATCCTAGCTGTCCTTACCATTTGTCCTTTGACCACAGCCTTTTTCTGGTGGTAGGGATGGCAGCTAGTGAAATGTAAGAATGCATTGGAATAGGTGGGCTTCCTGTAAATCACACTTTTATACCTAGAATTAACCCTGTGTTTAGATAAGAGAATGTCCAGAAAGTTGATACTATTTTCCTGTAAATTATAAGAAAATTCGAGGAAGTTAGTCATAAGAGAAATATTGGAAATGAAGCACGGCACCAATGCTAAAGGCCCCTTCCAGATGATAAACATGTCATCCAGGTACCTAGTGTACCAGGCAACATTATTTTGAAATAACAAGTTTTTAAATAACAATGTTCTTTCCCACTAGTCCAATTTTGTCAAATTCTACTATCCAGAGTGAAGTAGAAATAAGTAATGTAAGAGTTTCTGGTAACAAGGCTAGCGATTGTAGTTAATAAGACAAGTTTTCTGTGTACCTACAATTTGGATAATTTAAAAATAAGGAAGGTCTTTAGTAAGAACTGGGCCCTTATTATAGGGGACAGCGCTCTGTTTAAAGTACTTGGAGCTGAACCTAAATTTACATATAGGAGAGGATTTAATTTAAAATCTATTCTTGAAGGTAAGCAGCATACAGGATACTTTAAAAATATGGGAATGGCTAAGTGTGGGTCATGTTCTGACAAGTCAGCACGCAGCACCCGATGCTCCTGTCTATCAGGGACACAGGTGGAATCCCAGGGGTGTATTTTATGTTCCCATATCCAGTTATTTAGGTTGTGCTTAAAAAGAGTTAATGAGGAACTCTGCTTGATGTGGAGTAGGAATCTATTCCACAGAAGGGGGAGTCTCTGGGACACAAGTCTGTCCCACCAAGTCCTATTGATGTCACAGACCAGGTTGAGGTCACTCATGCAGGTTACTTGAGTGAAGCTTGACTTGTGGTTATGCAGCATTCTCATCAAGGCGAGGTCTGAGATTGAGGGGAGGGACAGGGCCTTTAGCCTATCTGTGCAGGATAGATGTTTGAGGCCCTGGATTCTCCTGGTGAGGAACCTCTGTGGTTTCTCCAGCTGCTACATGTGCTTTGTGAGGTACATGTCAAAAAGGGCATTGTACTCAATAATGGGTCTTATAAGGGAGGAATACAGGGATGTTATGACCTCCTTGTCTCTGGATGAGATACACGTCCTAATGAGGTGGGCCATGTAGAAAGCTTTCTGTACAATGGAGGCAATATGGGGGTCAAAAGTCAGTTTGCTATCAACCTGGGTTCCCAAGTCCCTCATGACTGATTACATGCTTAAGACCCTGTTATTAATGTGATAATTTTTAGCGACATCACTATCCCCAAAGGGGATGATGATGCATTCTTTGGCATTCAGTTTGAGGTCATGTTTCTGGCATCAGTCATTTGTTTGTGTGAGACCCTCTTGGAGGATGTCCACATCACTAGGGGAACTGATGACAGCTCCCAGCTTGCAGTCATCTGGAAACTTGGTCAGCCATAGCTGATTGGTTTTGGCCTGCACCTGAGAAAAGTACATCCCAAACAACAGAGGCCCCAAGACCAATCCCTGGGGTACACCACTCGTTATGGGTCTACTGCTTTGAGGTGGCTTCCTCTATTTTGACTAGGTGGGTTCTATCAGTGATCCAGTTTGCTACCCATCTGGTAACATACAGATTGATAATAGTTGAGAGAGCTTATCTATTATACCCAAGTGGGGAATAGTATCGAAGGCTTTGGCCAGGTCAAGGTAGGTGGTTTGCACCATCTTCCCCTTGTCCATGGCTTTGGTGACTGTCTCGAAAAAGTCAACCGAATTTAACAGGCATGACCTCCCCTTGATGAAACCAAACTGTGTGGGATCGAGTGTTAGGAGGTTGACAATGTCCTTGTTAATGAGGACCATGATAATCAGTTCCATGGCCTTGCAGATCAGGCTAGTTAGCCTGATGGGTCTATAATTTTCTGGATTGGTGGGTGCATCACCTTTGTGCAAAGGGATAACAGTGGCTATCCTCCACTCGGCTTGGATGAAGCCGGTACTCAGGGTTTGGTTAAATAGGGAGCCTAATGGTGCTGCAAGTTCCTGCCTGAGTTCATGTAGGATAAAGCTTGGGATGTTATCGGATCCCATGGTGGCTGTTTTTTTTTGCCTTTGATAGGGCAGTGATGACTTGCTCCCTAGAGATAAGGGGAGAGGGGCAGGTACTGGGGATGTCCTGATTTACTGATGGGGGACAGAGGAGTGAAGTCATCATTGAACATGCTGCCAGCAGGTTGGGTATATCTACAGCATTTGTGTATGTGGTGTCCTAAACCACTGGTTCTGAGCAGATCTGAGTGCTTCCTTTGAGATTGCAGACATATGTAAAGAAGGCCTTATGACTGTCTTTAATAGACGTGGCCAATTTGGACTCAAAGTTTGCTTTGGAGGATTTCACTAGTGCTCTTAGTTGCTTGTTCAGGCTAAGGAGAAATTGCTTCCAATTAGGAACCTAATCCTTTATTGGTCCTGGACAGCAATTTTTTTCCTTTTATTATGGAGTTTATTGTTTGCAGATGTCCACCAGACATGTTTACTCTTCCTTGAGGAGGATGATTTTGTCCTGTTGGGTATTCCTGAATCCATGCAGCTATATAAATACTTGTATAGTACTTTTATGGAGACTTGGACATTTGTGCCAGTTCCTACAGAGGGGGAGGGGGCTGCAAAGCTGTTTATATCTTCCCTCAGGAGGTTGCAATAAACTTTGGAGAAGTTTTTATGTTTGACCCTAGCTGGGGGGTGGGGGTGTTGGGAGAGATGGTGACTTTGAGAGTGACTGCTTTGTGGTCAGATATTACCAGGAAGGTAGGTACTCTGTAGGGATGCTGCAGTGATTACTCATGTTGGTTAATACCAACTCCAAGATATTATCATCTTTTATGGAGGTTGCGATCAGCTGGTCCAAGGCATTTCCACTGACAAAATAAAGAAATCTCTGGGCATTTGTGTTTTGGCATGACTAGTTTTTCCAGTCTAAGGTTGGATAGTTAAAGTTACCCAGGATCAGGATAAAGGGTTGAATCTTGATTGATTTGAAGAGGTCCAGATAGGTGGAGTTGGCATCTTGAGTCAAATTTGGGGGCCTGTAGCTAACTATTATTTGAATAGGGGTCGTGTCAATGGTTAACTGCACCTGGAGTGTCTCCTGTTTGTCATACTGTTTTACCACCCTGGAGGTGTATATGTCTTTAATATATATTGAAACTCCACCTCCTTTTGCTTTGCTGCCCATGGTTTGGGGTCTGAATGTATGACAGGATGAGTAACCTGGTATCACTGGGGTGCTCTCCACAGCTTTGAACCAGGTTTCTGTGACTGCACAAATGCCAGCATCTTCCAGGGTTACGAATGCTTGCAACGAGTGCAGTTTCAAGTTTAGACTACGAGCGTTTAGCAGCATGACCTTTAATTTGCACTTTGATGAAACTTTAATATTGGTAGTTTTGACCTCATGGCATTGCCTAAAAAAGGCACTATGGGGGAAGCAAGAGCCTTTGCCAGAAGCCTGAAGTCCAAGGGAGACAGATACAGGCCATCTCTGACAAAGCATTGTAGACTGTTGATCACGCCTTCCCAGACTGTCAGGTACTGGATCCCCTTTGAATGACATCAGAAACTAAGCCAATTGTTAAATTCAGTCATGTTCTGTTTGTATTGAGGCATCATTCTGGGTGATGGTAGAATGCTGCTTAAGGCTAGGGACATACCTGCCTGGGACACATATTTAGTGAGCTCGATCATGTCTCTCTTCATATAGTTCAGGGAGGGTTGTCTCAAGTCATTCATGCCAACATGGAATATGACAGAGTCATAATAGTACCTGTTGTTGATAGACCTGAGTGCATGTGAGCTATGGTGGATTCAGGCACCTGACAAACAACTAACCATGACTTTCTCCTTATCCAGCCTGGTGAAGGGCACATCTGTGTGTCTCACAATGGATTCCCCTATGACTAACATGATGGGTTTATGGTTATACCTTAGTGGTTGTAAGACACAGGTGTGTGGACTATGTGTGGTGTGGTGGGCTGTGGAGTTTGTGTGTATTTTTGCCTCAGAGGTCTCTTTGGTTTAGGTATGTTTTTGGTGAGGACTTCCACATATGTGGGTGTGCTGTGTAGGTGTGGGTGGTGTTTGACATGTGGTGTTTGTGCTGACAACCTTCTCAGTGCTGTATATAATGGCTTATGAGGGATAGAGCATAGACTGTAGGTTCTTAATGTAATTGCATCTCTCGGAAATTGTTTTCGTAGGTTGTAGTAGTAGAAGGTTGTCCATGTAAATGAGGCAGTTGCTAGACTGTCTCAGGATGCCCATATCAACCAAACTGGTAGGAGAAACCGTAAGAAATTTTCCATTCATATTTGTCAGAATCTGAAGGGAGAGAGGCCAGAGAGAGAGCTAAGGTGGTAAAGGATGGAAGGTCTAAGATGAGTACTACTAGGTAATCACACGTGCTACTAAGAGAAAATTTGTAGCTGGAATACCTCGCTGGGTTAGAAACAGTGCAGTTGTTGTGCATGATATGCAAACAAGCCCAAAGCAGCTCAAACATGGGATTTAAACACCACAAACAATAGAAGATTCTAGTAACTTAGAAATCTAGCCAATCCTGCTAGTCCCTGCTCTCTTTACCAATCAACTTCTGTCAGACAAGGTCCAGGCAGTCCTGCTACCCTCACCAGTAAAGAAGATAGGCCCCTACCAACACAAGATGGCTGCCAAAAACACAGTAGGCAAACACAAGATGGCTGCCAGAAACACAGAAGGTAAAAAAAGCAGCTCTGGGTACAGCAAACCGGTATCTAGACTATGTTACTCAATTTAAGGGTTAAGAACATAGCAAAACTCACAGGAAAAGCACAGAATAACCACTTACAGACAAAAATAGAACTCACAGTATGAAAACATACAGTTAAACAGTAATGAAATCCAGTAAAATGCAGTTAAACAGTAATGAATTGCAATAAATAGCAATAAAAAATACAGTTAAACAGTAATGAAATGCAGTTAATCAGTGCATTGCTTCAAAGACTACAAATGTGATAAATTAGCTATAAGGCACAGATAAAATTGATAGGCAAGTACAAATGCAATCAAATAAGTGAAAATAAATGAAAAAGCACTTAGATTGGTCTTGAAGCCTCAGGAATTTTGTAAAATGGCCCAGACTTGGTGGACTTCAGCACAGCACAAGCCCAAACTAACTCAAACACAGGGTTTAAATATCATAAAAATAAACAATTCTGGTAACACAGAAATCTAGCCAATCCTGCTAGCCCCTGCTTGCTTTACCAATCAGTTTGTGCCAGACAAGATCCAGGCAGCATTTCAGGTGTTCACAAGGTGAGTGCACAAATGTCTTGCCCACTTTTTTGATATTGTTGCTGGTGGATTTGGTCTTCCCACTCAGTCATTTGAGGGTGCTGTACAGGGTGCAGTACTCATGTCTGGATGCCTTTTGTTCAAAGTCGGCTGCCACCTGGCTCCAATATGCTTCCCTTTCTGCTTTTAGCCTCTGATGAACTTCTCACTTGAGCTGTTGGTATCATTCATAGTTGCCTAGCTTTTCCTTTCAGTTGGGCTATGAGATCCAGGCACTCATCAGATATCCATGGCTGCATTTGGTGACAGATGGATGGACATAGCAATTTGGTGCATTCCATGATTGAGTTTGATATCTACTTTTCTGCCTCATCTATGTCCTCCATTTAGGCCAATGCTGCAAACCAGTTTGACAGTGCAATCTGTAATTCCTGTTTGCAGGTGGGGGCCATCAGTTGCTTCCAGTCCAGCCTGGCTGGTGGAGGTGACTTGCACTTTGCACGCTGTAAGTGAAGCTGCACCATGGCATGGACAAAGTAATGATCAGAGCCACAGTCAAGTCCTCAGACATCACAGATATCCTTGACCGATGATCCAAAGTGAGAGTTGACCAAGATGTAGGCTAATATGACTGAGTCCTCACTGGATGGGTTTCACCATTTGAGCTGGTGTTTGCATGGATGCTGGAAATGGCTATTTCCCACAATGAGATTGGCTGATGCAGCAAAGGACAGAAGGCACAGGCTGTTATCATTCATGTTCCCATGGCCAAATCTACCCATCATTCCTACCCAACTGGACCTGTTTTTGCTGATATGGGCATGTATTGGAGCTGGTTGTAGAAGTTATCCTTGGCTGCATCCGGACTCATCTTGGTTGATGGTAGATGGACAGAATGTGGGTCTTGATGGTACCATCGATGGTGAGTGCTGCCACTTGGTCTGATATTGGTTGGAAAGTGATAGTGCTTCTTTTAGCTGGCTATCAGACACCAGCCTCTCTGTTCTCATCACCAGAGTAGTATAGTATCATCATTTCATTGGCTGTAAGTGGCTGGATGGTCAATGTTCCAGATTAAGTGAGTTGTTACTCTGACACTGCAGTGATCCAGATTTTGTATTTCATGAGTTAAGCTTTACCACTCAGTAACTTTGAACCTGATAACCTTTCATCTAAAAACATAGGTAGTTCTTATACATCTTCAGCATGTATAAATCATATGCAAAGCTTTTATGGTAATGCAAAATAAAAAAAAAAATTCTGGGTAGAGAGATGATGTTTCCGACAGGATGTTGCCCAATGGCTACTTTTTCTTTACCCAGTTAGCCCACTAATTTCAGGACAATGGGAGTTGAGTAATCCTGGACTAGGTAAAATCCTAATGTCCATTTATTCCTGCCTTGGAGCACCCCCATCAATGAGAGTTTGGTCGTAGTGAGCGGGACTTTTTTTGGTCCAGAGGGAGATCTACCTTCTTGCTTTGGGAGAATTTTCCACTCTCATAAATGGCTTCCTTCTGATAGGAGTGTGCCCCCACATGCTAGTTTCCCCTAGGCTACTTAGTGCAAATCCACCATAGTAGCGCAAGTTTGATTGTCCTAGAGCTCTATTAGCTGAACTTCTAGTGCTCCCCCACTCAGCCACTCATGTGCTGATCCAGAGTCCCTCCCCTTAAACTACGCAGCAGTCTCTCACTCTCAAACTCCCTGGTGAGCTCCTACATGAACATGTTAGCTAAATTTTGGTCACCTGCACTGCAGTCTGATCTTTAGCCCTCTAAACCTCAGATCTTGTTTAAAAGACCATGTTTTAAAAGCACAGTCATAGACTTCAAACTATTCACACACATCTTTACAGAGTAGTCCCTAACTATTCTGTAGCTCTTATGTCAGTCAGTCTTATAGAAAAATACTTGAGACTTAAACCCCAGTTAAGGATTCTGACAACGTTCTGTCTCAACTACAGTAGGAGTAGCTTAACATTTACATATTAGATAAGGCAGTGGCCTATCTGTAGCACCTTCCCTTTATGGGTTTATATCAATATGACCCTCAAACTGAGAGCACTGAATTAGAAAGATATAAAAATGAACACTAAAGAAAAGGGCAGCCCCAGCACACCAAATTATGGACATTTACTTGGCACACCGAATTATGGACATTTACTCATCTATAAGTTCACTGCACAGGGTACAGTATATTTCTAAATTTTTCAGGAGAAATGTTTGATTTTCATTCAGCACCATATTCGGCATGAAAACTAAACTAGAAAAAAAAAAGAAATCACTTCAAATATCTGTCCCTTCCCAGTGAAATTAATGACCAGTATACATTAGGAAGCTGTATGGACAACAGAGCAGGAACTGTCAGAGTTAATCACTTAGGAGATGGTGCTCATAACGTCTGAAAAACTGGAAATTTTAAATGAAGTAATGGCAGCATTTGATCATTGACCTGATAAGGCTTTGGTTACCATAAAAGTAACAATGATTATTTATGGAAGAGAATCTGACTGAAGCCTTAGATAATGACAAGTGCACATGCCTATCCTTGGCTGTCCTTAATGCCATTTCAGACACCCATGTTTATGTTTCAGCTAAGTGTAAGCATTATTTTTAAAACTCTGTCTCAGAAAAACTTGTTATAGTTCTGTTGCTTACAAGTACAGTTTGAGCATATTTATAGTTTCAGGGGTTGGTGTGAGAAGTTGTATGCATTTGCTAAAAATTGCCAGTATACATGTTCCATTTGCTGTCGACTTTTCTTTGCAGCATTTTACTCTTTATTTATCTTTATAATTCTATTTCAATTTCAATTTGCTAAAATGCATTCAAGGAACATCTATCCTCCACAAGAAGAACAAGAAATTCATTGAGTTTCAACCTGGGATCCATTTTTTTGTGACTCTTGTTGGAAACCAATTCAGGGTATCTTCAATGAGTATAACTAACAAAAATCAGGTTACAGATGCTGTGTTTAGTTGTCTTACCTACTCTACATTATTCATGGGAAAACTAAGTATCTTAAAAGCCCAGATGGATTCATGTGTACAGACCATCATATTAAGTTCAGTTTTCTCATTTGGGAAATGATCTTCAAATAACAATTCTGCTGAACAGTACATTATGTCTGAATTTTATCATCATCCAGACAGATTCTAGTTGCCCTGCACATCAGTCAGTGATGATGCAACATGGTCTACCTTTTATACTATCACTGTACCTACATGATAAGTTCCATCAAATAATTTCTAATAGCGTCATAGGTTCATAGGTATATACCAGGCTAACCACCACCAGGTCCTTTATAAGCCTAGCCACAGAACCCAATACAATTATGTCCCTATGTATCACTGGAATTTATTAGGAGGGAATATGTTAGTCTGGAAGTTTCTAAAGGTTGTCATGGGGGTATGTTAGTTTGGACATATATCCGATACATGGTAAATTTATATATAGGCTTATAGGTAAGTACAAGACTTGCTGCTCTTGTGTGTCATTTTATCCCTAGCCAATTTCTTTCAAAGGTGAGAATCAAATTCTGGGCTTTGTGTCTGTAAGGTAACCACCTCAAATACTTTGCCTTTCCCAGCTTTAGCCTATCCAGTATCCCTGCTTAACCAGTCATATGTTTTAAAATCCCAGTGTTATGGATCCTATAGCTGGATGTCTTGCATGACTGAAGTTATGAAAGGCTAACAAGTCTCAGCATTTTCTCCAGGTTATGACTTCCCCAGTTTCTTCTTGTGTACTGTGTGATTCTGCAGCAGTCACTTAATCACACATTGCCTCTGAGGTGCTCCTGGAAGAGAAGCTTGTGTATACAGTGTAAATGAAATTATCAGAAAAGGCACAGCTGAGTAAATGGAAGTAGAAGAGTCTGTACTAAGATGACAGTGATTCCTAATACAAGGTACTTTACTCAAATTGCATTACACTCAGGCAGGTAAATGAAGAACTATTTTCCTTAATTGCTGTTAGCTTGTAGTCCATACAGCTACCTGGCACAGATTATCATGACTATGTCTATCATGCTTTGACATTCCCCCAGATTCTCTATACCTTGCATGGCGTGCAAGATCGGTGCAGGAGCTCTAGCAGGCAATATGTCTACCATGCGATCCAGGAACAGCCTGCAGAGGTGTGCACGAGCACTCCTGCACTAATCCTGCACTGACTAAGCCCCTGTATGCAAATAACCCCATTTTCAGGAGAAATCTATGCAAATGAGGTGATTTTGCAATCCAGGAAGCTTGCAACCGGCCGTGCAGGACTAGTGCATTCTGCAGAAATGTACTCGGTTAGAAACCGAGTACATTTCTGCAAAATCCAAAATGGAGCTGGGACAGCTCAAATAAAGGCTGCATATCATGTAGTAAGCATGCCAATAGCCAAGTATAAGGCCATTGGCATTGTGAACAGTGAAAAAAAATACAAAAATCAAGTTTTATTTTTTTAGCCGATCTTGGCTGTTTATGTATAGGGCAGTGGTGCACAAACGGGATCGGGGAGGGGGGAAATAATAAAATAAACCTAAATTAAGCATTCTAACTAAAATCAGTATTCTGCCATGCAAGTCAATGGCAGGCAGAAGACAACATGGCCAGTGAGTAGTGGTTGCTAAGGGGGGAGGCTCAGTGTGAGACATGTAACTATGCATTAGCAGGCAATCCTATGCAAATGAGGGGAATTATAGTGAATCCCAGTTTTCCCCAGCATGTGAGTCAGGTCCCAACAGTGTAAGAGTAGGAATAGTTTGGTGCAAGCCAAGGAGTTAGTTGACATCATGGGGGGTGTGTCAGGCATACTGTAAGAGGATTGGAGCCCTGTGGCTCGAGTTGGCAACTATCTTAGCACAGCTATGCTAGGGGGTGTGTCTAAACCTGCCTAGCACTCTTTAAATTGCCTAAGTGTGTGTGCGCACCACACACCAGGATTTAAAGGTAGAAAAAGTATGTTAAACCAGGAAATAGCAGCAGTCTGCACATTTGTGCACTCTGTTTGTGTGGTGAGCCCCCCAGGCTTAAACAGGAAGGCAATGGGAAGGGAAAACAGCAGTAGGAAGGTAATCAAGGAGAACTAGCATAGCTGGCAGGTGAAATATATCAGAATCAGCCAATTACACAGGCAGCAGACCAGCCCAGCCCAGAATACTACTATAAACTATGTAAACACCTTCCCCTCTGGGTTCTTCCCACACTCTACACCACCGGTGTAAACAAACGGAGAACGTTTAACACTCACAACAGCAAAATGATAGGGGCTGCAATAGCTATCATACAACAACTTGTGGAAGAGGCTGAGGGTGGTGAGGATGTGAATGTTGTCAACCAACCCACAGTGAGGATACAGAGAAGAGTGTACAGACCCAGGGTAACTACCAGAGGCTACATGAGCTGGAGATAGTGGAGTGCTATAGGGTGGACAGGGACCTCCTACAACAAATTGTTGAGCTGTGCCGGCCACGCCTGACACACAGAACTAACAGAGGGGAATCCATCCCAGTGGATATCAAGGTATGTGTAGGCCTACAAATACTATTGACAGGTACCTTCCAAAGGCCAACTGGGGATATGATGGGGATTTCACAGGCATCAGAATCCAGGGTACTTCACCAGTTCCTGGATGCTATATCAGCACATATCGGTGAGCATGTATATTTCCCCAACACCCGTGAGGCATTGGCCAGCAATATGCAACTGTTCCACCAAATAGCAGAATACCCTGAGGTAGTGGGTGCTATAGATTGCATGCACATACACATCAAAGCCCCACTCTGTGAGCGGGGAAGGGTCTAAATCAACCGCAAGGGCTTCCCCTCCATTAAATGCCAGGTTGTGTGCGATGCCCAGGGCATAATAATGAATGTGTGTGCTGGCTGTCCTGGAAGCTATCATGATTCCCACATCTGGCATCTGACGCAGCTGTACCAGAGATTTGCCAATGTGGACATCCCTGACGGTCACCTAGTGGGGGATGCTGGATACGCACTGGAGCCGTGGCTGATGACACCCATCAGAAATGCACACACACTCAAACAAGAACTCCATAATGAGGCACATGCACAGACCAGAATTATAGTAGACCGTGTGTTTGGGATGCTCAAGTCATGGTTTCGGTGTCTGGACACATCCGGTGGAGCCTTATAGTACTTACCAGCTACATGTACCCAAATTGTTATAGTATGTGGCATGCTACACAACATGATCCTGTGGAAACAGCTGTAGCAGGAACAGCATGGGGCAGGGCCACACAGCCCCCCACCAATGCCAAGGCCTGCACAGGCACAGAGTGACTCATAGGAGGAACAACCTGAGCCTGCCCCAGTAGGCAGAAGGAGGTGTGCCCAGTATGCCCTGACCTTGGCAAAGAGGCAACGCATAGCACATACACTGACACAGAAGGGACCTAGGGAATAATACCTCTCTCTGACTCTCACATACAGTAAAAAGGATGCCAAACATTACACTACCTGTGCTTAACCATGTGTAGGGAGTGTACTATGTGCATCCAACATAGACAGCCCTACAGCACTACCCTTAATACTGGGACACCCACAAGGTAAGTGACTCACATATGCCAGTCAGGGGGGTTCACTTACCCAACAACAGTCACAGCCAGCAGGACAGGTGTAGACAAACACAAACAAAGGCATGTGCTATGGCCTCTGAATGAGGCCTATGATAACCCCCCCCCAGACCTACACAGACAGACTACAGCAAGTCAGGCAGTGGGATGTCAGTTCTGAAGGATAGGAAGTGAGAAACTAATATGTAGGTAAATAAAAGCTAAGATCTGTAGTACACTGGTATGCCTCTAGTCAGCATGATAGGTAAGACTACAGAATGAAATGGAGTACCTGACATACCAGTGCAGTCCTAGCAAATGTGTACAAGTGTCAGGTATGCCCCCCATCCTATGTAGTAATGTAAGAACAGGTAGGTGTGCTCCCCCAATCCAGTGTAGAAATGTAGAAATAGACAGGTGTACCCCCCATCCTACATAGTACTGTAATAACAGTCAGGTGTGCCCCCCAATCCTGTGTAGAAATGTAGAAATAGTCAGGTGTACCCCCGTATCCTATGTAGAAATTTAGTAACAGTCAAAGCCAAATGCTCGATGGACACCCTGCAGAAACAGCATGCTACCTGTCGGTGTACAACACAAATGTCAGCACTGCAGTACAAACTACCTAGACTCGATCCACACATTAAATATGGATGGGCATACTGGGCATGCTCACCCACTATCCCTTGTACAGTTTGACCCCATATTGCCAGCTAATCTACAGATATCCTGCAGAAACAGTTTGCTAGCTGCAGGTGTAGAACACAAAAGTCTGCACTGGAGTACAATCTACCTGGAATGGATCCACACATTCAATACAGAAGAGCATACTGGTCATGCTCACACACTTAAATGAAGGCCATATCTGCAAACACCAGTGACCCAGACATATCTGGCAGTCACAGTTGTTAGTGCAGACACTCATCAGTATGCATCACTCATGCCTTGCACACACAGTGGATAGGAATACAGACATATATGTAAGGACAGCCCACTATAATAAGCCAAAGGTAGACGTACATAAATGTGTGGAAGAGGGTGACTGTGACAAAGAGCCATCCAGGCCTGTCCCACCCAGCACACAGTCAAAGGGCCCCACCACATGAGGTTCAGATGTCACTCACTGCAGATACTAGCCGCCAGTATCTGTCAACATTGCAGACTATGTGGTGCACATGCTAGCTGTGCAACATGACTGTACAAGGAATTAGTCATCTAGCAGCTGTATACACGTACCTGTGAAATATGACCCTGTGTGTGCCTGCATATGGCGTGTCAACCTTTAGATGAATGGGTTATGGCCCATGCACACACACTGCCCCCTCCATAGCCCTACTATGACAAGCCTGCTGAGGTCATCCACTGTGAAATACACCTTTGGGAGAGTTGCAGCCCAGTGATGTCTGTGGCAAGTCCCATAACTGTGTACTGCTGTAATGTGATAAACTAGTTAGGTAGGAGTTCAAATCCCAGACAAGACAACTGTGTGTGTGTGTGTGTGTGTGTGTGTGTCTATCTGTGTAGAGAGCAATGCTTTTTAGGGTAGTCACACTCCCTACAATTGAAATGCTCTACTTTGGTAAGGCTGCTGATATCATCCACCTAGAAGTACATCTCTGGGAAGATTGTAGCCCAGTAATCTCCATAGTGAGTGCCATAACTGTGTACTGCTTTAGTGTGATAAAATAGTTAGGTAGGAGTTCTAATCCCATCCTTGGAACTCTGTGTGTGTGTGTGTGTGTGTGTGTGTCCCTATCTGTGTAGAGAACAATGCTTTTTAGGGGAGTCACACTCCCTACAATTACAATGCTCTGCTTTGGTAAGGCTGCTGATGTCATCCACCTAAAAATACATCTCTGGGAAGGTTGTAGCCCAGTAATCTCTGTAGCATGTGCCATAAATGTGTACTACTGTAGTGTGATGAACTATTTAGGTAGGAGTTCTAATCCCAGCCTTGGCAACTGTGTGTGTGTGTGTGTGTGTGTGTGTGTGTGTGTGTGTGTGTGTGTGTGTGTCTGTCCCTGTCTTTGTAGTGAATAATGCTATTTAGGATAATAACACTTCATACAATTGAAATGCTCCACTTTGGTAAGGCTGCTGATGCCATCCACCTAGAAATACACCTCTGGAAAGGTTGTAGCCCAGTAATCCCTGTAGCATGTCCTATAACTGTGTACTGCTGTAGTATGACAAATTAGTTAGGTAGGAGTTTTAATCCTTGACTTGGCAAGTGTGTGTGTGTCTGTCTGACTCTGTCTGTGTAGAGAGCAATGCTTTTTAGGGTAGTCACACTCCATACAATTCGAATGCCCTACTTTGGCAATCCTGCTGATGTCATCCAATGTGAAATACACCTTTGGGGGTAAGAGTTCTCCAGTGATCCCTGTGGTGCATCTTATAACAGCTCCATGCTGTAGTGTGACACAGACACCTGTTAGGGGTTCTATACCCACACATGTCGGTTGTGAATGTTTTGTATGTGTGTCACTGTCTGTGTAGGGAGCAATGTATTTTAGCCTAGCCACACTCACTACAATTCAAATGCCCAACTTTGGCAATCCTGCTGATGTCATCTAATGTGAAATACACCTTTGGAGAAGGAGTTCTCCAGTAATCCCCAACATCCTATAACAGCTCCATTCTGTAGTGTGATATAGACCTCTGTTAGGGGTTCAATACCCACACACATTGGTTGTGGGTGTTTTGTGTGTGTTTCACTGTCTGTGTAGGCAGCAATGCATTTTAGCCTAACCACACTCACTACAATTCGAATGCCCTACTTTGGCAATCCTGCTGATGTCATCCAATGTGATATACACCTTTGGGGAAGGAGTACTCCAGTAATCTCCATGGCGCGTACTATAACTGCTATGTGCTGTAATGTAATAAATTAGTTAGGTAGGGGTTCTACTCCTAGACATGACAGGTGTGTGTGTGTGTGTGTGTGTGCATGTGTTTGTAACTCATATCCTGTTTGGAGGTGTGTGTGGGTGTGTGACACCTGGGCCCATTGTGGAGCGGGTTTTGCAAATTTCTTATATGGCGACCCTAGTATATACCACAATGTCCACTGTACAGGGATAACAGATGTGAAATAGCCAAGAGTCTGGGGTGCAAATCCATACCCATACATGTAACATGAAGGCCAGGCAATCACAGTTAGCTACCCCAGTATTACCCAGAGCACACTCTCAACCCATGTCTCATACACACGCACACACATGTGCCTAGGCAACAGCCAATATGTGGGTGGTACACTGCATATTGGCCACTGATAGTAACTATGGAGTGATTACAGTGGGCTACAGAGGGCATGGCAGCCTGTCCATCTGTCCAATAGGCATGTACATGCAGACAGTGCGCCATCCCCATGTTCACCACTGGACACCTGCAACACCTGTGGTGCCATCAAATGTGATCCACAAAGGACATATCATGCCTGAAAACATGCCCTGTATAGACAGATGCCACTGACACTAGGGAATACCATTAGCATGCTATCAATGTAGGTGCAGGGTAAACCTGCTGTCCATTACCAGTTCCCACCAAAGGTCACCAAGACTGGCACATCTGCTAATAATCTGTGTACACAACATGGGCCAGACACCCCAGGTACAGCTCCACATGTCACTGTACATGCATATGGGAGGTGTGCACATCCCAGACACCATCCATCTCATGGACTAAGGAACATATACATGGCAAGAGATGCACAGCATTGGCCACACACAATAGTCACCCAGGTGACTGGATGGTGGATACAATACCCACCTGTGTGGACAAATGCAGAAACTACAGCCCTGAGCCACAATGCAGACCATTGTCATGTGGTCTGATGTCAATGTATACCCATCAACTAGCCTTGTATAGTTGTCTGGCACAGTCAACCATCACACACCTGTGCAGAAATGCACCCACCATGTATGTCAGTACTGGCACCCTGTGTGTTTGTGTGTGTATTGTATGATGCATATGATCACATCCACACTCACTACAACCCCCATTGGCATACTGAAGCATGATGCCTGATGTCAGACACCTCCCCATACCCTTTGCCCATATAACCTCCGTATGACCAGTGTGGTGCATGTGATACCTGCACAGTAATGTGTTGTGGCAATCTCACTAGTGATGGGTTGTAGTCCTGGCCTTGCCAAGTGTGTCAATGTGTGTGTGTCCCTGTGAGAGTGTGGCTGTGTTGACACTGGCACCTGTTCATGCGGACAGGCACGTGTACTACACCTACTGTATAGCTACCACATCCCTGTTGCAGATGTTACTCACCATCACATATATGTTCTGAGGGCCTCACAACAGGTAACCTATGTGGTGCATCCAATAACTGCATAGAACTGTGATAGCACTACATAGCCATCAGGGGTTTGATACCCTGTGCTGGTAGGTGTGTGACACAAACATGCTTAAGGTTTACTCTACCACCCCTCCCTGACTTGTCTTTGCCTCTGTTTGCCTATCTCACTCCCTCATTGGTGGATGTGGAGACCTACACCTGCTTTGCTTAGGCAGCAGCATGTGTATTTTAAGTGATGCTCATGATCAGTTGATGGCCTCTGCATGACTTGCAGCCCTCCACTAGCTGATTGCATGTGGAACAGCTGTGCTAACATTCCCATAGCCAACTGCATGGAAACACACTCCAATATCTAAGAACATCATGTTGGTGTTGGGCCTTTTCATTCACTGTGAGCAGGAACTCGATCTGCTGTTTGGCAAACAGTATCTCAGATGGATTGGGGATTTACCTCTGACAACATACACTGTGGAAACAAGCCAACACACAGGAGGGGGATGTGCCTGACATGACTACAGACTGTAAGTGCTGCTATACTGCATTCAGAGTAATGCTGGTCTAACAGGGTGTGTGCAGATATGGCTGTCCTACATGTTTTAATACCATATCAGTTCTATGTTTATGAGGACTCCCCAACTGTAGGGTCATCTGCAGACTGGGCAGTGTGTGGTGCCTTTGGTGTCATGTGTTACCCACAGAGCTTCTATCTGTGAACTGCAGAAGGTAGTATGAGGATTGCAGTCTGTAGATGGTGAAAGCCGTGACAGTTACTGACTTCATATCCCTCATAGGACATATGTTGCGACAAACCCTGTTACAACAGTAAATGTATGAGGTTATCACAGCAACATGTCAATATTGGCCTTGTGCATGTGCTTCCAGCCACAACTCTGTCAACCTTTGTACATATATCATGCATTAAGAGGTGCATATGTGCTGTACACCATAATTAGTGTCATCATATCTAATAACGAGCCAGTGAGATATCAGACTGCTACACATGTTATGTACAGTAGGGGTTATATTTGATGACATAACCTGGACATTCTGTGCTTGTTTGTACAGTACTGAGGTCTGTGTACTTATGGTGAATATCGACAGTGTGTGCATTGTTAAAATGTACTTTGGACTGTGTACAGACTGTGGTCGATGTCATAGTTTTAGGTCCCGTCCTATCTGATGTTACATGCTGCTCCACTGTATGTTACCGTATTGGCTTACATGTTTGTAGGGCCATACACACACATGTCCCATACCACAGACAGGCATCAGACCACACTGTGTAGCAGCCCGGTATATGTAGGGTTAGTGTGTGAGTGGCACATATGAGGATGGTGTTGAACAGATAGTCCATATACTGTAATATTATGCTAGCTTACCATATGTGTCTATGGCTGTGTTTACATTGGTTGTGGTTATGCACTTTCACTCAGGTGTATCTTTCCCTGTGCTGTAACATGCCTGTACAGCCTGCTATATATGCAGGCACATGTGCATTGCCCCATAGGAGATGTAGGCCAGTGTTGAGTCAGTCTGCCTGTAGCCTGCACAGTGCTTTGTTACATGCCTAGCAGCTTAGTGTACTTATCCAGTGAGATGTCATGTGCAGATACTTGCCAGATGTACTGCTGCCAGGCCTCCCTTAACAGTCATGTATGTCAGAGTAGTGGGATGCTGTACAGATGTATGTCAATATCTAGTGGGTAGTATGTGGCCATGGCACCTCTGTACCAGTAGTTATTATGTGTTCTGCACTAAGGGGTCTGTGTATACCTATGGACTGTCCAGAGTGTGTCAGAATGTCCACATATATTGGCTGATATCTCTGCTGTAGTCCACAGGAGCATTACATGCTTCCAGCAGTACTGTACTATGATGTCCTTAGGATGTCTCAGTAGCCAATGGCGCACATGTGAAAAGTAGATGTGACCTCCCAAACACACCGTGTCTGTGACGACAATCCCTATTACAGTAGCAATAGTCTACTAATATACCTGCTATACATACCTGACATCACCTTGCACTACGACGTTGGGACTATAATGGCTGAGGTAGGGCTACACTCCATGTTCAGGACATATGGTGAAAATATATGTACATATGATTATCCAGATATCTATATAGATAATTACACATGTACATATTGACATATATAGATGGGTATGTATATGTACATAGATATGCATATACACACCCAGATATATACATATACAGAGCATTATATGTTTACACATATACAGATAGTGATACATATGCACATGTACATATACCACGCTGCCATTCCTGCCAGCAGTCCACTGCTGTCGTATCCCCCACACATACGTTGGGTCTGGGGCGATATATGTGTGGGCCTCACCTACACAATACATATGTGCCCATATGCACTCCAGAGGCCAGTGTATGTAACTGTGATATATGGCCCTGTATTATTTAGTCTAGGGGAGATTGCACCATACATAACCTAGGCAGTTACAAAATGTGGAGGTATCAGGGGTGAGCTGCCTTAAGGTATCTGGATGTACAGTACCATACATTTCACCTATCTTGACATTACTTACATAAAGTGGGTTACTGCAGGCCTACTGCCTCCTGTCATACAGACTGTTCTGTTTGTCAGTGTGCCTGTGATGGTGTCAGTTATGCATTGTTATGTAACAACTGCATCCCATTTGGTCAACTGAAGTCTTTACCACCTAGTGATTGTGTACAGATTGTAGATAGAGGCTGCTGGCCTATACACCTGCATTACTTACTGTTGGTTGTGTGATATCCTGTGGCCCAGTCTGTCTTTACTATTGTACGATTTGAAGGGTTTGGCCTGGACAGCAACAGTTGTGGACCTTTCCAGAGTACTGTATTAGTATAACTGTTTCACAGTTGCATTACTCTGTTTATATGGATGTCAGTGTCTGAACAGCTATATGACATGGCATATATATCTGTAATAGTACACACATAAAGGTTTTCCATTTCTGCAAACCTGTGTGTGGTGTTTTATCCTATGACCTCTTTGTGGATATATGTTGCAGGCAACGAATGTCATTTGTATGGATGGTTCATCCAGTGTCCAGTTGTTAGGGTGTTAACTGTAGGCATAGTGGCTGTTCCATATTGTGTGCACCTACTACATAAATATCTTACTGTAGATATCTCTGGGTCTGTATGTGTAGTCACATGTATATATATATATATATATATATATATATATATATATATATATATATATATATATGTATCTGCATATATGTGTCTGTGTATATGTATCCTGGGGATGTTGATAGCGTCCACATTTTACATTTCCTATGGGAGCCAGACTGTACTGCATGATATGTTACCAATACCAGCCTGACATTATACAGGTGGGATGTAGTACTGTTAACATCTTGTGGTCATGTCGTGTCAGGACCTGGTTATGGGATCTGCAACACTTGGCAGGGTATTGCAGGGTGGACGTGTTTGGCTGTGGGGGGGGTGGGTATACCTATTCATACAAGATGTATATTGTTTTTTTGGCCTCTCAACCCCATTAACGGTGCATGTGGACATATATGATTTAGTTAATCTCCCTTTGATATCTACACATATATGTCCATATATACCTATATGGATATATGTATCTGCTTACATATATATATAACTATGTCCATATTTACCTACATAGATATATATCTGCTTACATATATGTAACTTGCTGTGTATATGTAGACATATAGGTTTAGACATATCTATGTGTTGATGCAGGCATTTGCATGTATATATGTTCAGATATATTTCTATATATGTATATATATATATATATATATATATATATATATATATATATATATATATATATATATACATATATAGATATGTTGTATCTGTTTAGATAATATATTTACACACACATACATCTAAATGTTGGAATACATTCTCTGTACTGTTTAATGACTGGACTGGATGATATATTTTTGAAAACATCAGGGTTATGTATATCTGGTATGGCTTAGTGGTAATTTGCTTTGTCTGTGGTGTGCAGGGACAAGGGTTTGAGTCTTGCAGAGGCTGCTTATTTTGTTGATGGGCAGAACATGGGCCATTGGATACAGAGTGATTAAGGCACTCTAAAGCAGTTGTAAGCATGTTTGTGCATGTTTGCGTGGAGGTAAGCACTGCTAACTTCTGGTTACAGTTTCTTATACTCAGTTAGCTTCTACATTGCTTAAGCAGTGTAGGCATTGCTTACCCCTGCGTAATCAGGCTTAGACCCATTTACTGCTGCTTAAAAGTGCTTACTTCCGCTTACCCCTGCACTAATTTATTTAAAAGAAAAGAAAAAAGGGTTGATAGGAAAGTGGTGAAAAAGGGGCACAAAGAGGGAAAGACAGTATGGAAAATAGCCAGGGATGTGCAGGAAGGGTGTAGGGAAGGTCCATAGCTGCCCATTTCTTCTACAGCAACAGCTGTGAATATACACTGAATTTGGAGGTAGATTTGGACACTCAAACCCCTCGGAGTGGGGTGAGGACAACAATAACTTGTGATGCCAATTAGACCGGATTACATGTGTCCAGTGGACACGTTTGTGAAATGGACACCTAAGTATGGGGTGAGATTTTTTTGTGGGAAAAGATTGCCCTTTTTTTCTTTTTTTCAGGTGAGAGTGGGATGTTGGGGAGGGGTAGTAGGTATATTTCCGGAGGTAAGTTGGGTAGGTTAACAGACAAGACAAACAAGATGCATACAGGGGTGGTATATGACACATGTGGGGGGTGTTGGGATATCGGAAACTCACAAGCCCCCTGGTGGTAGCAGTGGGACTGATGTCCCCACCCATGAGCAGTCACCACTGCACCTTCACAGCCCCAAAGGTGGCTGTGCTGGTGGCTGATCTGCAGAGCCAGGCTGATTCTCTAATCATGACATGTGGCCCTCGAGCTGGTGTAGAAGATCACCAAATTGCTTGTTGATTGCTCTACCCATCACAACCCCGACCTGGTGACGGGTGACAGGTGCCTGTCTGCGCCCACTCCTAGGGGGTGAGCCCCATCTCCTGAGGCAGTTCCACCCAAAGGTGGTGCAGGACCAATGGACAGGAAGTTCTGGGGTTGGGCCCCTGTCATGCTGGTGCCCGGTGCCATGGCCAGCTGAGGTGGGACAGGTGGGTCTGCTGAGACCGGCCTTCCCAAGTTTGCTATAGTGTTTAGATTTCATCATCATA
The DNA here is from genome assembly GCF_019279795.1 of Protopterus annectens. Lineage (NCBI taxonomy): Eukaryota > Metazoa > Chordata > Ceratodontiformes > Protopteridae > Protopterus > Protopterus annectens. The sequence continues at coordinate 1,016,865,629 of NC_056745.1, read as the reverse complement.
TAGGGTTAGTAATAGTCACCACATTCCAGGGTTAGGCATAACAGCATACATAGATATTTCCATTAACCCAGACACCAGATACGGAACAGTTGCATAGCAAACAGAACACATGCATATATGGGAGCACAGTGGTAATGAGAACAGCATGCAGGTACATTGATGGCACCATGCCACCAATGTTGGAATAATTCAATATAGCACATGCATGGGAACCATTAATATATGTATCAAACAATTGGACATTATTAGAGTCAATACATACTAGTCGGGGTGGGTATGTTGATTATTGTTGGAGATATGGTAGGGGGGGGGATGTCAATTAACAGCTTGTATATTCCTGTAGTCCACATTACTTTCCTAGTTGGTGCTGTTATCTGTACCTTACATGTCTTACTACACTACCCTATTGCCTTACTTTGGACAGTGATATGGCTGTTATCATCATTACACATGACCCAGTTTTACCTACAGTATACACTTCTTACCTGGTATACCTGTGGAGGGAATGTTTGTTAACATTAACTAACTGTTTCTACACATATTCCCAGATTCCAGGTTGCTGTTTTGTACATAGCTATCCAACTCTTTCTGCAGACTCTTGCCATGTGTTGACTACATGCTGGTGTGCCTGAACATATCTAGAATATTGTCCTCTTCCACCTTTAGTGACCTGACACACACATATACATGCTTTCCTACACAGTTATATTATGTAGCACAGTGTGAGTGACAGTGACCAGTGATACTTTATTATTCAGAGAAACTGCAACAGTCACGATTCCCTACAAAACCAAAGTGAACAGTACCAGTACAAGTTATAATGGCCTGTATTTCTCAGCACAGTGTTCGTATCCAACATACCTGTGTGAGCAATGTTTGTTAGCACTAACTGACTGTTGCCACACAAAGTTCCAGATTACACATTAGAATTATGCACATATATCTCACTCTGTTACTGTACACACCCTGGTCACAGCTTGACGGCATGGGAGTGTAGATAGGACATACTTGCAATATTACTCTCCTAACAGTTTCAGGGGTTGCTACAGTGACAAATGTGTTCTCGTGATGTTTGACAATCACTTGTATTCCCTATTTGCTGGCTACACATCTGGGATCATCCCACAGACTTACTAGGGGGACAGGGAGCAGATATGGGCACATATCCTGGACATTCTGGCCTCATCTGTACAGTTGTGGGGTATGCATCTGTATGCAGCCTAATTCCACTCCCAGGATTCAGACCATAGCTGTGTCTGCTACAGCTTAAACACTGTCCATCACAGTTGTGTCTGCTATATAGCTATTGCTGTATATCTCCTATCTGCTTTCTGTCTTATTAATCCCCTGTGCTTTTGCATTCTGACCTTGTATTACAACACTCATATACTCTTTCCTAGACAGTTATATGTTGTTGGACAGTGTGGGTGACAGTGATGTGTAATACCTTATTATTCAGAGCAACTGCATATCATTATTGTATTTCTGGGCACAGTGTTGGTATCTAACAGACCTGTGGGAGGAATGTTTATTAGCACTACCTGAATGTTGCCACACACAGTACCAGAGTTCACATTACTATTATACACATCCATCTCACTCTGCTACTGTACACACTCTGACCACAGCTTGACAAGTTAGGGGTGTAAATGAAACATACATGACTTCTTAGTCACATAAGGTATTGGGGAGTTGCTAGTGTGCCAGCTTTGTTCTCATAGCTGTGTGTCCAATCAGTTGTATTTCCTGTTTGCTGCCTATATGTCTGGGATCATCCCACTGATTTCCCAGGGGGACAGGTTGATAGGCAACAGATATGGGCCACTTTACTACCCATTCTGGACATATCTGTACAGTTGTAGGGTATGATTCTGTATGCAGACTACTACCACTGGCAGGATTCGAACCGTGGCTGTGTGCTAAAAAACTACAGTTCACATCTCAGTTGTATGTGCTATTCGGTGTTTGTTGTCTGCATTTTCCCTGTGTACTGTCTATGAGTCTCTCAGTTGTGCTAAATGGCCCCTGGGGATTACACCTGTCATATACAGGCATTCCTACACATTCAATTTATGGTGCACAGTGTGGGTAATAGTGCTTAATACTACAGTACTGTTACATGATTGCATATCTACATTGCTGTATGATACCAGGATATACACATGCAGTCCAGCAGTTAGACCTGTTTTGTCAGGCTATTACATGATTGCATATCTACATTGCCATATGATACCAGGATATACACATGCAGTCCAGCAGTTAGACCTGTTTTGTAAGGCTATTACACTTTTATTGACTTACAGACAATATGAGACTCTTACTGCCATATTCTCTAGTGTATGCAGTACTTGCCTTGAACAGTACAGGTTTTATACTAGCAATTAATTTACTACTACTTTTATTTTTATTTCCTATGACAGTAAATGCATGAGTATTACTGACCTGTCTTACGTTGCAACCTCACCAGGCAGCTGATGTGGGCCTCCTGGTTCGCGGTCCGCTCCATTGCAACTGTGGGGGACATAAGAGGAATACTTAGCCATACCTATCCATGATATACCTGAGCTGGCAAGTCTTACACACATACTGGGGTGATACTTCACACATCTGGAACATCTCCTGATGCTCTAGCCTCTTGGAGCCACTCCTCCAAGAGGTCCCCCTTCCGCCGCTTCAGGTCGGCATAGTGGTGCCTGACCTGCTCACCAGTTTGGGGTATGCCAGTGGCACTGGTGAGGTCATGGGCAAGATGGTCCCAAGCCTCCTTCTTATATTGGGAACCCTGGAACTGGCCCTGCAGCATTCTCTGAGCATGGTCTTTAACTAGAAGTCCTGCCATGACCTTGGACTCCTGGATGCACCAGCGCTGTGCCCAGAAGTGCACTCCTTCTCCCCTTACTGCCATACTGCCTGCAAGGGGAAGCTACAACCAGTAATGAAATGTATTCCCACTTCTTTGTTTTAAGTAGGGCCAATTTCCTGCACTTTTCTGTGACTGGCCAGTTTTGAAAATGCTAAGCTATGGGCAAACCTGCTTACCTAAGGTTGGAATTGTTTAAAGGGGTATACCACTGGGGACAATGAGTTAGCTGGTCTACACATTGCTCACACCTCCTAAGCTGGCCTGTGCAATGCTTTGCATTTCTTACATTAGACTTTAATTATAATGCTTTTTTGGCATTGTGTTATTATTCATTACACCTTAGATGTATGCCTGGTGCCCATGATTAATGTGCACATACACTCCGTGGGGTCCTTGTGTTTTATTCGGGACTTCAACACTCTATTACAATTACACCTCACTTCTGGGCTTACTGATGCACTCCAGTTCACATATTTACGTTATGTAGTGGGTTATGGTACATATGACTATACACTGATTCCTTTTACAGGTTCAGTTTGGTTATACTATGGTGAGGACTTGTTTGCTACTACCTCATTCTTCTGTACTTCTGTGATGGCTTGGTGGATAACTACTGGGACTATGGTGTATAGGGTCCTGGGTCTGAGACCTGCATGGCTGTTTATTTTGTTGATGGGCAGAACAAGACCCATTGGATACAGAGTGGTTAAGGCACTTTTGAGTAGTTGTAAGTGGGTTTGCGTGATGGTAAGCACTGCTAACCTGCTGTTACATCTGCTTACACAGTGTTAGCTTTAGAATTGCTTAACCAGTGTGGGCATTGCTTACCGCTGCACAAATAGGCTTAAGCCCGCTTACTAGTGCTTAAATATGCTTACTACTGCTTATTTGTGCCTTATTCATTATGACACTGACACCTCACATGTGCATTTACTGCAGTACTCCAGTTCATAAAAATATGTTATTATTTAGTGAGTTATGCAACATAAATATTACTCATAATATGTTTTGCCATGGAAAATGGAATCTGCTGCAGTGGGACTCGAACCAGGGATGCCTGCTCGTAAAGCAAATGCTCTGCCCACTACACTATTGCTATGCTGCTTCATTTGCATATATCTTCCTTGTTATCCTCTTCAGCCATTTAAGCTGCATTAACCGTAGCTAAGCGCGCACCTATGGTTAGCTTTAAATGGATTTTTAAAAAATATATATAAGGGTTTCTTCATTTTATTTATATATGCTGTTGCCATTGTACACAAGGAGGACTGTTGGTGGGAATATGCGGTCACCTGTGAGTGGTCTCGCTCATTGCATTCCCCTTTTTGCTGTTCTACATTGCAGGGGTATGTTTATTCTGAGAGCTCTGCTCTCAGACATGCCCCCTGCACTCTTACATGCTCCGTGTAAGCCTAGAAGCTCGGGCAGCATGCCTCATTATTATGCATGGTGTTCCTAAACGGTCACTTCTGTGCAGGACTAAGCTAGTCCTGCATTGAAGATTAGTAAATCCAGGGGATTATCTTTATGCATTTTTACCATCATCCAGGAGTCACATTTTGCTGATATTTTTTCTAAAGATGAAGTTTTAGGAGGTTTGAGTATAAGAACTGATATATATGTACATATTCCACATTTGTTAAACTGCTGTGTAAACAAATAGTATAAATTCACTTTTCATTGTATAGCCAATTTCTCTTGCAGTTTTCGTTAGGTTTCCAGAGATTACTTCCTTTTTTCTTTCTTTCTCTCTTCAGTATTGTGATTGTCAGCAACAAAAAATACATGGAATACTTTCAAATGCTTTTCTTTCCTTCATTACATCTACCATCCCATTATATATCCTCCTCCAATGCATACCATATTGTGGAGGTTGCTTCCTTGATGGCCATATCATCCATTGTTACCACCTTCAGCCTGTGGTACATTTTCATCAAGTTTCCCATACTCGTCTGTTGTAGATGGGATAGCTGCTGAAAACTCCTATGCAAATTGTTCATTGTGCAACTTATGAACAAAGCTATAGCATCTAGGTCCAAGGATGTCATTGTTCCATTGTATTCGGCATTCATCAGCCCCATCATTGAGTACAATGCCCCTTTGGTATGTACCTAACCAGACAGATCCAACAACTGGAATATCCACAGAGGCTCCTCACTAAAAGAATACAGGACATAAGTAACATGTCCTGTGCAGACCACCTCAAGGCCATATTCTTGTATTCTGTCTTCTACAGGCTGTTGAGGGAAGATCTATGCCTGGCATACAGGGCATTGTCAGACCCCACCCTGATGGACATCTTGCATGTCTGCAAAACAAACTGCACCAAAATTACCAGTTCTAAAGATGTAAACCTTTCCTGAGATATAAATAGGACCTGCTGGACAGATAGGTATGTATCTCACAGACTACCCCTTCTCTGGAACAGGCTTCCCATCCATGTGAAGCAGAGTTCCACCTAAACCCATGTCAAGTGTAACTTGGACAACTGGATGGGAAACAGGAAATTCATCCCTGGTTTGGCACCTATGTCTATAATGGACACAAGCAGCCTGTAAATGTTTCATCTCCCAGGCTCATGCTTGTAAACATTTCATCTCCCAAGCCTCTGCTTCACTTATCAAGGTTATGAGAACTTGTCAGAGGTTTCATATGCATGTTTGGCTTAAACAATTCTTGTGGTCATTAGCCTAGCAAACACCTATGACATTATTCTTAAGCGAAGCTATGTGGATAACACATGCTGCATCGCCTGTCTATGTGTAATACTGGTACACTGCTGTATTACAGTGGTTGGGTAACACATGTTGCATTATCTCCCCATGCATCATCATGGTACACTGCTGTGTTATAATGGCTGGGAAATACACGTTGCATTATCTCCCCATCCATCATCGTGGTACACTGCTGTGTTATAATGTGTTATAATGGTTGGGTAACATGTTGCATTATCTCCCCATCTATCATCATGGTACACTGCTGTTTTATAATGACTGGGTAACACATCTTGCATTATCTCCCCATCCATCATCATGGTACACTGCTGTGTTATAATGGCTAGGTTACACATGTTGCATTATCTCCCCCATCCATCATCATGGTACACTGCTGTGTTATAATGGCTGGGTAACACATGTTGCATTATCTCCCCATCCATCATCTTGGTACACTGCTGTATTATAATGGCTGGGTAACACATGTTGCATTATCTACCCCATCCGTCATCATGGTACACTGCTGTGTTATAACATCCATCATCATGGTACACTGCTGTGTTATAATGGTTGGGTAACACATGTTGCATTATCTTCCCTTCCATCATTGTGGTACACTGCTGTGTTATAATGGCTGGATAACACATGTTGCATTATCTCCCCATCCATAATCATCATACACTGCTGTGTTATAATGGCTGGGTAACACATGTCACATTATCTCCCCATCCATCATCATCATACACTGCTGTGTTATAATGGCTGGGTAACACATTGCATTATCTCCCCATCCATCATCATCATGGTAAACTGCTGTGTTATAATGGCTGGATAACACATGCTGCATTATCTCCCCATCCATCATCATCATACACTGCTGTGTTATAATGGTTGGGTAACACATGTTGTGTTATCTCCCCATCCATCATCATCATAATACACTGCTGTGTTATAATGGCTGGGTAACACATGTTGCATTATCTCCCCATCCATCAGCATCATACACTGCTCTGTTATAATGGCTTGGTTATGCTGCAGTGTTGTAGCCTCTTCCTTTAAATGGCCTAAAAAGTGTCCTGCCTCTATGCCTCTGATATTGTTACATGATAATGGTGATTGCTTCACAAGAGCTCCTTTCCAGCCTCTCAGTAAAACATAATAGCTCTTTTTAAACATGCAGCATTCTTCTTTTCAGAACAGCACTAGTGCACATTTCCATTAGCCTTCTGTATAACCAGCCTGTTTCAGTTCTTGTGTGTCTTACCTCTGCTGTAACACCAGGTGTACTGCTTTTCCCAATCTCATAATCTTTCTTCACTCAATGCATTACTCCATACAATTTGGACACTTCTCTGGATGCCAGGATGTTTAAGCTTGTCGAACATACCTTAGTCTTGAACAGTGATTGATAGTGCAGCTCTTCATTTTTTGTTCTGCATCATCTGTGAATTGGCATCAGAAATAATTGGCCTAAGGATCTAAGCCTCTTTTGCAGGGTTTATGTCAGAAGATCGAAGTTTCAAAACTTTGAATTTGATATGGCCAACACCATATGATCGAAATCTTGAAACTTCGAATCTTTTAACAGAGATCTCTGTACAGTGCAGAAAGTGAAGATTCCCCTTTTCTGCACTGTAGTGCGATCTCGGAGTTGGTATATTTAAGTAGCAGGGGGTGTGGGGGTGCAGGGGGGCTTGCCCCCCTGCTTAGAGCATTTAAACAGTTTGTTTTTGTAGGTTGTTGCGTCTTATTACATTTTCAATGTTTTAAGACTTCGATTCTATGGTGTCGACCATACCAGATTGGAAGTTTTGAAACTTCAATAATGTAATATAGACCCTCTTTTGCAATATCAACTGAATTATTTTGAGGGACAGGTATACCTCACAGGGGATACTGCTACTCTGGAACAGACTCCTCATTCATGTAAATAAAGCTCATACCTGTCCATATTCAAGCACATGGATAAGAAATTGAAAATTTACCCCAGGACTGCCTCCTATACTACTAATAGACAGAGGCAGCTTCTAAATGCTTTATCACATGCATATGTTCCCTCAGATTATCTATTTTATGATCCCAGTTATTCTCACTTGGGGTAATATATAATTAGTAACCATGGGATGGGTAACACCAATCTAACTCCAAATAGGACAAGTTAATTCAAGTACCAAAGGGGAAATTGGCTATGCTTAAAATGGCCCACAAAGGCAGCTAGCCTAGTATTACCTATGAATCTCTGAACCTATGAGACATGAAGCAAAGGGTTTCCTCTACATCGGGGAGATGCACACAGGACTTCATTAAAATAAGTTTACTTCCCTGCTCTTTAATGTACAGCATTCTGCTTTGTGATCTTACATGGTTCACAGATACATAGAAAGCAAAGTGTCCTGCAAAAACAATGTATTTCATGTGCTAGCAGAGGCCAATCAGTTTTATCCATCAAAGTACAATGGTGACTGATATGAACTCCAGAGGCCTGTGACAAGAAGTAATTATACAACCAACATTTCTAGATGGAAATGTCCTTAGAAAATAATGTTTTCCCAGCATTATGTTCTAACCTTTGTTCATCTTCTTTCTTTGACACTCATAATTGTATTAACTCATAACATGCATCTCTTCACCTGTATATGTTTGTGCAACTTTCAGATTTATTAATTTTTTCTGCATATTTTACATTGGCTGAGAGCAATCTGAAAAAAAAAAGTTTTTTCAGGATCATGCCAAGGGTTTCTGAAAGTGAAATGTGCTATTCTTAGTCAAAACGTATGCAAGTAGCTTGTGATGTGAGTCCAACACATTTCAGATTTACAAATCTATGTGTAATAAACTCTAGGGTGGACACAGTGGTACAAGAGTTAATGTTGTCACCTCACTGCAAGAGGTTCTTCAGTTTGATTCTCGGTTGGGGTTCCTTCTGTGTGTAGTCTGTATGTCCTCCCTGTGGTCAGGTGAGTTTTCTCTGGGTGCTCTAGTTTCCTCCCACATTCCAAAGACATGCAGTAGCTGGATTAGATGCTCTAAATTGGCTGCAGGTGTGTGTGTGTGTGTGTGTGTGTGTGTGTGTGTGTGTGTGTGTGTGTGTGTGTGTGTGTGCGTGTGTGCATGTGTGTGTGTGCGTGAGTAGTATGAATGAACTACCGCAGCAGGGCTAGCCATCCGGTGGTGTGAAACTTGGCCTGAAATGATTCTCACTCTAGAAGTGACACCCTGACCCCATGTGCAAAATGGGAAAAGGGGGTTGAGGATGGATGGATGGGTGTAATAAACTCTCAGCGTTTGTTATCTTACAATCATATTTTTTATTTATTTAAATGAATTAGTTATATATTTTTCACCTTGTTCTTTTTGAAATACTTGAAATATTTTATGAGGTTTTGCCCAACCACAACCCCTCTGTCGTGCATTTCGGGTATGCCAATATCCTAATTACACCATTCTTACCAGGGTACCCCATGTTTTCTGTAGCCCATCCTTTCTCTTTAACTGTTGGGAATTATTTTTTAACAGACATCTTCCAATGATCTGAAAGAAATTCCCTAATTTTTGTGGTGGCATACAGTGGCATCATTGTGACTTCCAATCTAGTATACCATCCTTTACCATTTTAACAGAGATCACAAGATGTAATTTTTGGTCTCTGTTGTATATTGCCTAATTCCCTAAGGTAAACCCACTGACAAGGATGGACAAAAAAATTTCATCCTGACCCTTCTTTCTTGCTGCTGTGACAGCTGGATTCTGTTCCTTTGCTAGGTCAGCTATATCACTTAACTCTTAATTTTTTTATCTTATATTTATCTATAATGTTTAATCTAACAAATTGTTCCCAGTCAAATTTAATATGCTTTGCCCTAAAGTATGTGTGCAAATGCATTTGTACATACAACTTCATTTTCCAACTTATATATATTCAGTGGTACTTTTTCAACACTCACTATTCAATTAAGGTTTACTATGTCCCCTCATCAAATAGTTCTTTGTCAGTCTTTCTTGTGAATGTTTCCTACATTGTAAAGGTTTGGAGGCATATTACACTGTTGCTGCAATTCAAATTTTTTTTAGTCCCCTGCAATGCTAGTACCTTGTACAAAAAATTTCTCAGTTTTTGCCATGTTTACACAATAATTCTTTAGCTTAGCATCTGATATATGCTCCTCTCTTAAGGTAACAGCATATCATGGTACTTGTAAATAATGTTCGCCTTGCTTTATTACTTGAGTACTTATCAATGATCTCTAATCATGACATAAGACCACTTTATAAAGTCAGACTTTTTTTTCTTTTTTGCTTTAGAAGTGAAACACATGCTTTTCTCAAACAGACTTTAGTCTCTCAGCAAGAAACATCAATATATTGTAATACTCTTACATGTGGTATGTTAAAGTTATAAAAAACAATTTTATGTGCTGTGAATTATTGTTGACTGTCTTTGAAACAGTGGGATAGCTAATGTCTCTCAGAATGAATGATTTTATGCTAGGAAAATTCTGTCTTGGCACCCTCTTCTCTTGTTTTTTAGTTGGTTAATGGCACTTTGAATAAGGGATCTCCTATGGGCTTCATATTTTTAGACTTTGAGAAAAGAATGTTTGCCTTACAGACAAAAAGCTGAATGTCTTATTAACATGCAGGTTCATACTGACATAATCAAGCAGGTCTGGTCAAAACTGCTGCACAAAAGTCAGGAAGTTACTGCTAGAGGGTATTCATCTAGGTAGGTTAAAGTTATGTGTGAGGATCCCCAGGGCTTGAGTCTCAGTTCTACCTTTTTGATATATTTATTTCTATCCAATCCCCTCTTGAGATGTCAGAATGATTTATTATGCAGACAACTGCAAGCTTTGATGCATGGTGACTAAGTAAAGGTTCACTGAAACCCTCTAGCACAATTTACATCTTATGACTACTTGGGCAAAAAAAGTGTTAGAAATTTAACAAAATATAATCTAAATTATGCACATAGGAATATTAACCATATGAAACATGACAATATTAACAAAATCTAGCCAGAGTCCCAGCAGAATGTGATCATGATCAGTCAAGTATGTCAAAAATATTATATTTATTCTTATATTAATAAAACATTTAAATGTAACCTTTGCAAAATCATTTTGTGATATGTTGGTAGTATGTCTGAATATATGAACTTGCTGTTTTAATTTGTAATTCCCTACTTGATTTATGAATATGTGTTAAAGAACAGTTCTCAGTTTTACATTGATAAGATTGTTTTTGTCAGAGAAAAGGACTTAACTAAACCCAATATGGTCCCCATCTGAATTGTTACTCTCCCACATTTAATGAGTTTTTAATAAGGAATTGATGCATCTAATTGTGTATCCCTTCAAGATCCTACAACCTAGTATAAAGGACCTTAAGACTTATTTCAACATAATGACACCACATTGCATGTGTAGGGAAGTAATCTTTATGAGTTATTGACTCATCACTATTATAAACATTTATTATAGACTTTCTATTAGCATTCTTATTCATATATTTTATGCATATCTTAGCTTTACTCTTATACATATTTTTTCTCAATGCACTCTGACTGGATCTGTTATTCTTACCCTCCCCTGGATTCACTATCCTTCCGTGCAGGACTAGCTTAGTACTGCACGGAAGCGGACGTTTAGTAGCAGGACAGCAGAGCGCCATGCATATTAATGAAGGTGCGCTGCCTGAGCTCCTAAACGGACACAGAGCATGTATGAGTGCAGGAGGCGTGTCTGAGAGCAGAGCTCTCAGAATATACATGCCCCTGCAATGAAGAACAGCAGAGTATGAATAAGAATGAGCGAGACCGCTCATGGGTGTTCGCATATCCCCAACATTACCCCATGTTTACAAGAGCAATATATAAAACAGTAAAGATACAGAAGTGTTTTTTTTTTATAAAACAGATTAAATTTAACTGTAGTTGTGTGGGTTTGCCCATCACGTAGCTACAGTTAAGGCAGCTTAAATGGCACAAGAGGATAAAAAGCAAGATATATGCAAATGAAGCAGTACAGCAATAGTGTAGTGGGCAGAACATTCACCTTACGAGCAGTCATTCCCAGTTCGAGTCCCACTCCAGTACAATCCATTTTCCATGTCAGATCACTGTATGATCAATTTATTTTGCTGCATAACCTACAATAACATACATTTATAACATCTATATATTTATAACATATATTTGTGAATTGGAGTACTGCATTAAATGCAGATGTGAGGTGTTATTGTTATAATGCTGCAAAGTCCACATATCATCACAAGTGCCCCATACAGTATATGTACACATGAATCAGGGATGCAAATGGAAGGTAAAATGTGTAATGAATGATAACTCCATACAGTTTCCAAATCCACCACCTTCCCAAGAACCATTAGACATTACTGTCTAAATTAGTGCAGTGGTAAGCAGGAGTAAGCACTAGTAAGCATGTGTAAGCATAATTAAGCAGTAGTAAGTGCGAGTAAACATATGAAGTTGTGGTAAGTGGGTTTAAGCCCATTTGTGCGGGGGTAAGTAATGCGCACAGAGGTTAAGCAATATTGAAGCTAACTCTCTGTAAGCATATTTAACCAGAGGTTAGCATTGCTTACCTTCGCGCAAACCCACACAAACCCGCTTACAACTGCTTAAAAGTGCCTTAAACACTCTGTATGCATCAGCTGCTGTTCTGGCCAGAAACAAAATAAACAGCCTTTGCAGGTCTTGAAAGCAGGACCCTGAACACTATAATCACAGTAGTTAACGACTAAGCCATCACAGCAGTACATAAGATTGCAGTATCACCAAACAGATCCTCACTATAGGAAATCCAAACTGAACATGTGTAAGGAATCTATATACAGTTTTATGTTGCATAACCTACTACATAACATAAATATGTGAACTGGAGTACTGCATTAAACCCAGATGTGAGGTGTCATTGTAATAAAATGTTGAAATCCTCTATTAAACACAAGGACCCCATACAGTGTACGTACACATAAATCATGGATACCAAACATAAAAATAGCATGTAATGAATAATAAATCAATGCAACAATGCAAATATAATGCAACTTAAATAATAAGCAACGCTAAGCATTGCACAGCCCAACTTAGTAAGTGTAAGCAATGTGTAGGCCAGCTAACCAAGTCTGCCCATTGGTATACCCCTTTAAGCAATGCCAATCTTAGGTAAGCAGGTTTGCCCATAGCTTAGCCTTTTCAAAACTTCCAATCATGGCAAAGTGTGGGAAACAAGCCCTATTTAAACCCAACTGGTGGGAATACATCTCATAACTGGTTGTAGCTTCCCCATGTAGGCACTATGTCTAGAGTGGGAGAGGGTGTGTGCTTTTGGGTGCAGCGCTAGGGCATCCAGGAGTCCAGAGTCATGGCAGGACTCCTTGTGAAAGACCATGACATGTGACTGCTGTAGGGCCAGTACAAGGCTTCCCAATACAAAGCGGAAGCCTGGGACCATCTTGCACATGACCTCACCAGTGCTACTGGCATACCCTGAACTGGTGAGCAGGTCAGGCATCATTATGCTGACCTGAAGCGGCATAAGGGGGATCTCTTGGATCAGTGAATCCAAGAGGCTAGAAGGACAGGGAAGATCCCAGCCATGTATAAGTATCAGTCTACTACCTCTTCAATAATTGCCAGCTCATGTATATTATGGATAGGCATGGCTAAATATTTTTCTTATGTCTTTCACAGTGGCAAGTGAGTGGGCTATGAACCAGGAGGCCCATGGATGTAGACTGGAGCAGTTGCGATGCAAGGCAGGTTAGTAATACTCTTGCATGTACTGTCATAGGAAATAAATCTAAAAGTAGTAGTGTTAATTGCCTGTATAAAACCTGTATTGTTTAAGGCATGTACTGCATACACCATATTCTCAGGTGTATGCATGTACTGCATACACCAGAGAATATGGCAGGAAGAGTCTCATATAGATTGTATGTAAATAAAAGCATAATAGCCTGACTATAAAGGTCTAACTGCTGGATTGCATGTGTTTACTCTGGTATCATATGGTAATGTAGATTTGCAATCACTTAATAGTACTGTTGTATTAAGCACTGTTCCCCACACTTTGCTACATAAATAAAATTTGTAGGAATATCTGCATATGACTGGTATAATCCCAAGAGGTCATATATTACAACTGAGAGAGACTTAGAAAACAGTGAATAGACAGACAACAAAATCCAAATAGAACACTCAACAGAGATGTGAACTGTTGGATTTTTAGCACGCACAGCCATGGTTCGAATCCTGGGAGTGGTAGTAGGCTGCATACAGACTCATACACCCAACTGTACAGATGTGTCCAGAATGTCCAGTAAATCGGCCCATGCCTGCTGCCTGTCACCCTGTCCCCCTGGGAAATCAGTGGGATGATCCCAGACGTTTAGGCAGCAAACAAAAATTACAACTGATTGTCAGACATTTATAAGAACAAACCTGTCACTGAAGCAACTCCCCAAAATGTTATGAGAGTAATAAGCCAAGTATGCTCCATCTATACCCCCATGTTGTCAAGCTGTGACCAGAGTGTATACAGTAACAGAGTGAGATGTATGTACATAATACTAATGTGGAATCTGGTAATTTGTGTGGCAACATTCAGGTAGTGATAGCAAACATTGCTCCCACAGGTCTGTCAGATACGAACACTGTACCTAGAAATAAAAGATTGATACCCTGTACTACTGTTTACTCTGGTATTGTATGGCATTGTTAGTGTTGCAGTTGCTCAGAATAATAAGGTTTAACACATCACTGTCACCCACACTGTGCTACATAATATAACTGTCTACGAGATCCTGTATAAGAGTGTGGTAATACAAGGTCAGAATGTAAATCCACAGGAGAATTATAGACAGAAATCAGATAGGAGATACACAGCAATATCTATATAGCACACACAACTGTGATGGACAGTGTTTTATTTTTAGCAGACACAGCTATGGTCCAAATCCTGGGAGTGGTAGTAAGCTGTATGCAGAATCATACCCCACAAGTGTACAGAAATGTCTAGAATGTCCAGTTAATTGGTGCATATGTCCCGGCTGTCACCCTGTTCCCCTGGCATATCAGTTTGCTAATCCCTGACATGTATGCAGCATGTCATGTCATATAACTGACTGTCAGGCCTGTACATATTTGGAAAATGTCAATGAAAACAAACCTGTCATTGTACAATTCCCTATAGGTTTAAGAGGCAATAGTCAAAATATGTCCCGGTTCACCTGCATGTGGTCAAGACATGCCCAGAATCTGTGCAAAAAAAGATGGACAGGTATGTGCATGACATCAACCTGGAATCTGGGAGTATGTGTAGAAACAGTTAGTTAGTTTTAACAAACAATTCATCCACAGGTATACCAGGTAAGAGGTATACTGCAGGGAAAACCAGTTCATGTATATAGTTGTCGACAGCCATACCACTGTCCAAACTAAGGCAATAGAGTAGTGTACTAATACTTGTAAGGTACATATAACAGCACTGACTAGGAAAGTAATGCAAGCTACAGGAATATACTAGTTGTTAATTGACATCTCCCCCCACCATATCTGCAACAATAAACTAAATACACAACTCAATTGGTATGTGCTGACTTAACTCTAATGTTGGGACATATGTCCTATTGTTCGATAATTATTTAAATCTGTTTCTATGCATGTGCTATGTTGAAATACTCCCACATTGGTGGCATGGTGCCATCAATGTACCTGCATGCTGTTGTAATTACCGCTGTGGTCCCATATATTATTATTATTTATTATTTTACATTTGTTGACCAGGCTAGTCTAACTGGATGCATGTCCATTTTCAGTAGAGGCCCGGGGAGATAAGCTCCAAGATATAACTATGATGTTAACAAGATAGGAAAATAAGGTAACATTAACAATTCAAAAACAAAGTCATATTTACAATTCATATTACTGGTTTTCGCAGTAAAAGAAAAAAAAAAGATTCAGCAGTGCAGAGTACAGGCATAAGATAGCATGCTAGTATAAAACAAGATGTTCTAGAGGGAGATAGTATTGTGGTTAATAAGGAAGGAAATTACAGCTAATGAGATGAAGGGGTAGGAAGAACAAAGTAGTTAGAGACATATAACTAGTCAGGTTTAGTACAGGGGCATAACCAGTGTGTTCTGAGGAACACTCTCAATTTGTTTTTGAAGCACGATAGAGAGGGAATTGAGGAGAGTTCACTGGGGAGGAGATTCCAGGCTTTTCCAACTGTATTAGAAAAGAGGGAGTTACCTGCCTTGTTGTTTGGTTTACTGGTAAGTACTAGAAGTCTCTGAGAAGACCTTAAGGATTTCAGGTTTTTATAGGGAGTGATAAGTGTGGATAGAATAGGAGTTTTGGAAGGTTTGTAAAGAGTGTTGTGGGCTATGGATAGTTGATGGAATTTAATCAGATTTTGTAGTTCAAGCCATACCAGCTGTTTTAAATTAATGCAATGGTGGGTTCTAAATGGGTGCCCTGTAGCAAATCTGGCAATGTTATTGTAGGACATTTCCAGTTTGCTAAGATTATTTTTAGACAGACTGGTGAAAATGGGAGAGGCATAAAGAAGTGAAGAGATTAGATGAGTGTGTGCTATAGTGGTTTTTGCTGAAGGTAGGAGAAAAGATTTAATCCTATAGAGAGAGCCTAGTTTTTTGTTGACAGTTTTTATAGTATTGTTGATATGGATATCAAAGTTTAGATTGTTGTCTATGGTGATACCTAATAGTTTGGTGGCAGGTTTGGGGGACATAGTAGTTTTATTGGTAGAGATAAGTGAGAAATCAAGAGGAGAGGACTTATTGGTGGGAGAGAAGAGGAGGAGTTTAGTCTTTTTGGGGTTAAGGAGAAGGCATCTATGTGTGAACCATTTTTCAACTGTGTTAAATACTTGTTGGGTAAGAGATTGAAGTTCAGAAGAGATGGTAGCTGAGCATATCAGAGTGGAGTCGTCTGCATATTGAATACATGTGGCTTGGGGGATGGCAAGGTGAAGGTCGTTGATAAATATGGAAAAAAGTAGAGGTCCTAGGATGGAACCTTGGGGGACACCAAGGTTGACGGGCAGGTGAGAGGAAAGAGACTTGTGCCATAGTATGGCCTGTTGTCTTTTATCAAGGTAGGACTGGAACCACTTTATAGAGGATTTATCTAATGACAGGGATTCCAGCATTTTGATAAGGATTTGATGATTTACCATGTCAAAAGCTTTAGACAAGTCTATGAATAGTGCTGAAGAAAGGTTGTTAAGATTGCGTTTTTTGTTGATACAATCTGTGAAGGAGAGAAGGGCTGTGGTAGTGCTATGTGAAGGTCTGAAACCATGTTGACAGTTGGAAAGTAAATTATTTTGGGTTAGATGGTCAAGTAATTGTTTATGAATGCATTTCTCCATGATCTTTGCCAAAGGTGAGAGAAGGGCAATGGGGCAGTAGTTGGAGAGTTCAGTGAAGTGTCCGCCTTTATGGAGGGGGATAACATGGGAAATTTTCCATAAACTGGGGATATGACTTTTGGTAATAGTTCTATTGATCAGGATAGAAATGGGATAAGCAATAGCTTTGGCTGATAGTTGTAGGAATTCAGCGGGTAGTTGGTCTGCTGAGGGTGAAGATGGTTTTAGTTTCTGTAAAAGGGTTAGAATATATGTTGTTGGGACAGGTTGAATATGAAAAGTAGGGGGTAAGGTTGATTTATAGGAAGGCAGAGTGAAATTATTGGGTGATAGTTGACTAGCTAGAGTTTATATAGCATTAGTAAAAAAGGTATTAAAAGCATTAGCTGTATTCATTGGATTTTTGTGGTCAGTATTTTGAGGGTCTGGAGTAGTAGATTGACCAGGACAAAGTAGCTGGTTAATGCTAGCCCAAAATGTTTGTGGGTTGTTTTGATTAGTTTGTTGGGATTGCAGGTAGTAGTTTCTTTTATCAGATATTATAGCTTGCTTGGATTCATTTCTTAGTTGTCTAAATGTTAGTTGGTCTATAGGGTTTTTAGTCTTCCTCCATTTTGCCCAGAGTTTGTTTCTAAGATTTATTTTGTGTTTCATTTCTTTTGAAAGCCATGGAGCTGATTTGGTTTTGAATCTAATTAATCTAGTTGGAGCATGGTGGTTGAGAATGGCAAGGAAGTTGGAGTTAAAGTAATTAATGGCTTCATCTAAAGGAAGGTTAAGTAAGGGAGACCAGTTGCATGCTCTTAGTTCCATTTGGAATAGTTCAGGGTTAAAGTACTTTTTGAATCTGGTGTTTTTGACAGATGTTGGAATAGGAGAGGTGATTTTATGTCTGATGATATATGTAAGAAAGTGGTCACTTAAGTCATCAGGGAGGGTTCCTGAGTCATAACTGTGAGGGTGATGGTTTATGAGAATCCAGTCTAATAAGCTAGATTTCTTGTTAGATTTATTTATCCTGGTAGGGGAGGCAATGGTTTGGGAATACCTATATAGGTTAATATGGTTTGTGGGGAGGCTGCTGCAGTAGCAGCAGCTCCAGTCAATGTTAGTGTCGCCTAGGATGATGGTTTCTTGAGGAAGGTTTTGGGAAAGCCAGCAAAGAATGTTTTCCATGGTGGCAGTGTTGTTACCAGGTAGTAGATATATACAGATAATATAGATGGTTTTGGCATTGTTAAGATGAAGTTTGGAGATAAGAATTTCGGCATTGGAGTCTATAGGTGGTTTAAAGTTGTGGGTGGTTAATTGTAAGCTAGATTTATATAGGATGGCCACCCCACCACCTTTTTTGGATACTTGGTCTAGTCTTAGGATATTATATCCAGGTGGGATGATTTCATTTTCTTTGGTTACTGGTTTTAACCAGGTTTCTGTTAGGCAGAGAATATCGAAGGAGTAGATTTCAGTTAGAGCCTGGAGTTGAGATATTTTATCATTTATGCTACATATATTGAGATGAGCAATTAGAAGGGAGTTTGATGGTTTGGAGAGGGCATGCAAGGGTGATTCTTTGTGGTTAAGGAGAGAGGCAGGAGTTGTTGGTGGGCCTGGGTTAGGGTGGATGTCACCATCCTTTAAAGAGAGTAGTAGAGTTAGATAGTTAGGGTTGGAGGATCTGCAGTATAGAGGTAGGCCTTTCCTGGGGTTCTGGTTGTTGTATTTTAAGTGAAGTGTTCTGTGGTATTTAGGAAGTCTATAGTTGGATGAGGATGTTATATTAACATGAATAAGGAAGAGAGGAGAGTTTACAGAGTTGGTTTCTTTCTTGGGGTAGTTTAGGTGTGGGCTTAGTGGGTTTTCAAAAGAGATGAATAGATGGGTGAAGATTAAAGGAGGAAGTAGTGTGAGTGTGAATAAGAGTGGAAAATAAAATTGGATGGGTTGTTTATACATTGTGTGAGAAAATATAGTTTGTTTGTTAATAGACAAATAAATTCACTGGGTAGGGATGACAGAAGGGAGGAGAGTGTGGTGTGATTAAAGGATATTGGTGTGAGGTTAATATTAGAATAGTTGGGTGGATGGAGAGTGTTTAGAAAGTAAGGTGGAAGGAAGTGTGTGTTTGAAGAAATAATGGTAGGAGCAAGAGGTGTGTAATGGGAGTAAAGGTAAAAAGAATAGGTGTGTGGATAGAGGGTAGTGGGAAGAGGAAGATGTGTGTTTAGAGAGTAATGGGGAGAGGAAGAGGTGTGGTTAGTGAGTATAAGGGTAGGACCCCTAGGGGTGGGTGGGAATTGGGGGTAGGGAGGAGAGCGGAGTGAGCCCGTAGGGCAAACGGAGCGGGTTACAACAAATACTGAAGCAGTTAGCAAAAAACAATCATTTAGGCTAATTCCAGTGGTAGGTTGTAATAGAATAGGTGCTAGAAAGGTGTCTGTGGTCAGTAGCTATGGAGGGGTAACAAAAGAGAGGACTAGAAAGGTGTCTGTGGACAGTAGAAATGAAAGAAAAAACAAGAGAGAGGTCAGAAATAACACTATGGGGACTACTGAGAAAATAGCACTTAATCCTGTGAGAAAAATAAGAGGAGATTATGGCTGGAATAGGGGTGCCATCTAGTGGTCAGTTCAGGTATTGCAGGCTGGTTTGAGAGGGAGTAAGTTGGTAGACTGCAAGAGCAGTGTGTGTGAAAAGACAAGGGGGTATCTGTGCAGGTAGGAGGAGTGAGGTAGTGAAATTACAGAAAGGGGAGTAGAGGCTGATGGCTGTTCTAGCTCAGGACTGGCTTTATTTTTTATGTTAGTGGTACAAAGATAGAAAGTATTTCTTGTAAGAGTTATTCAGCAGACATACTTTACTGGTTTCCTTGAAAGAGGGAATGCAGGATTGTTCTGCAATGTGGTGACCCACCGGTATTTGGAGAGGGTTCTTTAGCTTCCTGCTGACTAGCACTGGAAGCACAGGATGAAAAGAGTAACTTTAGGAGGCAAGAGAGACAAGATAGAAAGTGAGGAACAAAGGTAACATAAAGCAAGGTATAATTACTCAGAATAACACTAATCAATCCCTGAAGACAAATATTTCAGTACCCAGTATGCATTTCAAAAACCTAGTTCTGGTTAACAGTACTACATATTTAAACCATTGGTAGCAGCAATGCAAGGTTCAATAATGCAGTAGTTGCAAACCCTTACTTTCTTTTTTTTCTTATATCAGTGTAAAAGAAGAAAGCAGTTAAAAACAATTCATTTCTACTTAACAGTAGCAGTAAAAAACTAGTGCAAGGTTCAATAATGCAATAGTTGTAAGCCATTTTTCTTTTATATCAGTATAAATGAAGAAAGCAGTTGAAAACAATTCCTTACTTCTTAACAGCAACAGTAAAAACCAATCACTTCAGTGTTTTTAAATACAGATAAAAAACTTTGCCAGCAACAATTTAAGACACTATAAAACAATAGTTATATGCCCCTTTTGTGAGCACCACTGAAAGGGGGTGCATTTAGCCCTGGCCCTGTATAGATCTGTACATGGATGATGTGTCTTTTAAAGCCATTTGCTGGCTTTTAAGTGAGGGAGTAAGATGTAAGATATTCACCTGATAAGGGTAAGCGCTTAGGTGGTGCTACAGTAGCCTTGTTCCTTATTAATTGTTCAATAAAGACTGTTCTGCTCAGCAATGGTGTACATTTAAAGCCGATTGCTGGCTTTTACCTGTGGACTTAGTTAACCTAATAATCCTCTTGTAAGGGTAAGCGTTTGGATGACGCTACAATAATCCTTTTACAATGGTGTACATTTAAAGCCAATTGCTGGTTTTTACCTGTGGACTTAGTTAACCTAATAGTCCTCTTTTAAGGGTAAGCATTTGGATGATGCTACAATAATCCTTTTACCTACTATTTATGCTCAACAAAGAAACCGGCATGCTCAGGAATGGTGTGTTTCATAAAGCCATTTCCTGGCTTTTAACAGTAGAGTTAGGTTAATAAATGTATCTCGTGAAAAATGAGAAGCAACTAAGAACAATATCCAAACACACCCGTGGAGACAATAATTCAACTGCTGCAAAAAGATGGTAAAAGCAGGTTTAATTCCCAAACGAATCCTTTAGCACAGAGAAAAAACACAGTGGAGACACTGGACAATTCCAGGCTTTATCAAGTCAGAGTAAAAACAAACTGTGAAAGCACTACCTATATACCTAAATCACATGCTTAAATTGATTGTTAATTAGACAAAACAAGCTAGTAGAGAATAATTTAAAGACATATACCATTTCCTTTTAGCTTGTTACTAAAAGTCTATTGGGATGTAAATGTTTGTGTAAACCAAAATTGATTTCATATACAAATATATTAAACATATACTGTACAATAACACATTTTCTTAAAACATTACATTTAAAAACTTTTAAAAAACAACATTTAAGCCTATGAGTATAGCATAAAAACTGTAATAGACAACAAAATGTTGTCTGTACACCAAACAACCAAACTGTCAGCTACTGAATTTGTTGTATAAAATGTCAACCTATATTAAAAATTGTGTGTGTTATAAGCTATAATCTGGCTCTTCTAAGTTTGAGAACTGGCCCTATGCTTAGCGTCTCATTCATGCCAGGTATACTGCTAGCATCAAGCCTAAGCTGCCAGATTAATTCCTTAAATTCCAGGGTGGATTCCCAGTCTCCACCCCTACTACTTGGATGAACTTGTTCAAGCACCATAAAAGCAAGTTTGAAATTAGGGCAACCAAGGAATGTTTATAGAATGCGTTACTATCTTTCTTTTTACCTATATCATAGATATGCTCATATATGCGCTTCCTAAATTCCCTTTCAGTTTTCCTATATAAAAGCGCCACAGGTCAAGCAATACCCAATGTATACCACACCTTTCGTGTTACAAGTGTAGTGACCGTGTGGTTTCAAGTTTGTTTCGTGCTTTAAGATATAGATGGTTACTATTGATAATAAAAGGGCACTGTTTGCACGTCGCATTTAAAGGTGC
This sequence comes from Protopterus annectens, assembly GCF_019279795.1. Lineage (NCBI taxonomy): Eukaryota > Metazoa > Chordata > Ceratodontiformes > Protopteridae > Protopterus > Protopterus annectens. The sequence continues at coordinate 1,016,843,617 of NC_056745.1, read as the reverse complement.
CATTCCTTTGTTGAGTTGTCATACAAGTAGTGATATGTCTTAAACACCTCTTTTAAATTACCTCTTTTTCTAACAAAGCTGGTCTCTTTGGAATCAAGTTTTTAAATTCATCATTGGTTTGTAACACAAACCAGAACTTATTGATTGTGTTCTCTATCTCCCTTGAATTCTCAGAAAAGGTATAAATAAAATAGCTAGAATTCTCCTGTGCTTGTGTGCTGGAGGGCCTTGGGATGGGGATACCAACATCATTGTTCCCAAACAATGGTGTATATATGAAGTCCCTTTTACTAAGAATCTCATGGATAAGGTTATTCACCAAATAATCCGGATAACCTCTCTCTGTAAACATCACCCTAAGATTGTTAGCTTCAGCAATGAAATCAGGCAATCTGCTACACATAAGAGATGCCCTAATAAGCAGACCTTTAACTATTCCTTTCTTTTGTTGGAATGGGTGTTGGCTGTTGAAATGTAGCAGAGAATTGGAAAATGAAGATTTTCTATAAACCTTGGAGTATAATTCCATTGATTGTGCATCTCTAAGGATTGCTACATCTAAATAATGAAGCTCATTCTCACTGATTTCATGAGTAAATGCGGGAAATCAGTGGAAGAATTATATTCCAGAAAACCTATTACTTGATCTCTAGTGCCGTCCCAGATGATACAAATATCATCCAGGTAACGCAATAAAAGTGATGTACTGTGCCCAAGGGGACTGGAAAATGTGCACCTGCTCCCATCTATGTAATACAGCATTGGCATGAAGGAAGCACCATGGCCCTCCTTGGTTTGTTTAAACAATTCCCGTTAAAAACACATAACTGTTGTTAAGAACAATATTTAACAACTCAGAAGTTAAGTTAATGATATTGCTACTTAGCCTGGTTTCATGTTTGAGAAAATCAATAAACCATTCAACACCAACACTATGGGGTATACTTGGAAATAACTCCTTAATATCCACAGTGATCATTAATGAAGAGGTGAGGCATTTTTCTTTTGGCAAAAGTCTGAGAAACTCCCATGAGTCTTTTATCACATGGGTCATGGCCAGGGTGTACTGTTTAGTGACAAAATCTATAAATTTAGAAATAGGTTCCGTTACCCCACCTGCACCTGAGACAATTGGTCTGAATGGTACGAAAATAATAGGAACCCTGGGTTTATTCACTAGTAGAAAGTTATAAGCTGCTCATTAATAGCTCCTTGTAAAAGATAATCATATAATGTATATTTAATCTTAGCTAGGGCTATGTTATACTCATTACGGGATATGAGGCAGTATTGTTGGTCATCATGCAGCATATTATGTATACTTTCTTCATAGGTGTGGTCATACATAAATACAACACCACCACCCTTGTCGACTTCATTACCCTGACATGTTCCCTGGATAGCATTGAGATGTATTCAAGTTCTTGTTTGATTGCTGCATGTTAGTAGAATAAAGGAACTTATCCAGTTCATGTTCCACTAGCTCCTCATACAGTTTCAAAGGTTGTACCATGGGTGGATTAAATGTACTTTTTCTGTTAAGCCCATTTTTATATACTGTGTTTTGAAAAAATGTTTCAAATTTAGTGCTCTGGTAAATAATTTAAGATCTACCAGTAAGTTAGCTAAATTAGTTCTGTGGGAAGGTACAAATTGAAAACCTTTGGTAAAAATACCAAAGGCTAGAAACATCAGTAAAGTTATAAATGCTGAAGTTATTCATTTTAAACACCTTACAATTGACTGCATCCACTATTTGGATGCAATCATAGTATGCATCCAACTCAACCAAAGGGCATGGAGCAGTAACTGAAGTTGGATAAGGGGCTTTGTCATCGTAGCTTCACGCTTATTTGTTGTTCCATCTGGCCCCTGGCCTCTGTGGTTTGTACCCCATCCCGTTCGAAAAATCTGATTTCGTTCCTTTCTATCTTTCTCAAAGCGTTGGCTCGGAGCTTCATTATTTAGCTGAAAAACTTCATCAGTTCCGTTATCATAGGTACTGTTGTATCTACTATTATTTGTTGATTTGTTGTAACAGGGATATGCTATCTCTTCCCTATACTCATGCATATCTCTCTCTAGTTTCTTGATCTTTCTGGAAATGATTTTAGAACAGAACTGGTCAACTTCATCAAAGACTTTGTCGTAGTCATGTTTGACCATGCCAAAGTCAGTGTCTGAAATGACACAGGGGCTACGCTTCTTTAAATTTCCTAATTTTGTTAAACAAGGCTCTGCACAATATAAACAGCTTTGTAGTATTTTTGATAGAGCAGGCCTTGAAGTTTTAACAGTTATGATAGAGGAATATGAAAAGAAGGCCAGGGCACTTACAGAGGAATTAAATAATTTACATAACAATGTCATTTCAGACACTGACTTTGGCATGGTCAAACATGACTACGACAAAGTCTTTGATGAAGTTGACCAGTTCTGTTCTAAAATCATTTCCAGAAAGATCAAGAAACTAGAGAGAGATATGCATGAGTATAGGGAAGAGATAGCATATCCCTGTTACAACAAATCAACAAATAATAGTAGATACAACAGTACCTATGATAACGGAACTGATGAAGTTTTTGAGAAAGATAGAAAGGAACGAAATCAGGATTTTCACTATCCCCGGGAGAACCGGGCACAGAGGCCAGGGGCCAGATGGAACAACAAATAAGCGTAGGAAGCTACGATGACAAAGCCCTTATCCAACTTCAGTTACTGCTCCATGCCCTTTGGTTGAGTTGGATGCATACTATGATTGCATCCAAATAGTGGATGCAGTCAATTGTAAGGTGTTTAAAATGAATAACTTCAGCATTTATAACTTTACTGATGTTTCAATAGACCCTATAGCCTTTGGTATTTTTACCAAAGGCTTTCAATTTGTACCTTCCCACAGAACTAATTTAGCTAACTTACTGGTAGATCTTAAATTATTTACCAGAGCACTAAATTTGAAACATTTTTCAAAACACAGTATATAACTCAAATGGGCTTAACAGAAAAAGTACATTTAATCCACCCATGGTACAACCTTTGAAACTGTATGAGGAGCTAGTGGAACATGAACTGCGTGATAAGTTCCTTTATTCTAAACATGCAGCAATCTAATATAACTAAACAAGAACTTGAATACATCTCAATGCTATCCAGGGAACATGTCAGGGTAATGAAGCCGACAATATGTATGACCACACCTATGAAGAAAGTATACATAATATGCTGCATGATGACCAACAATACTGCCTCATATCCCGTAATGAGTATAACATAGCCCTAGCTAAGATTAAATATACATTATATGATTATCTTTACAAGGAGCTATTAATGAGCAGCTTTATAACTTTCTACTAGTGAATAAACCCAGGGTTCCTATTATTTTCGGGCATCAGCCCGCTACCATTCAGACCAATTGTCTCAGGCAGGTGGGGTAACGGAACCTATTTCTAAATTTATAGATTTTGTCACTAAACAGTACACTGGCCATGACCCATGTGATAAAAGACTCATGGGAGTTTCTCAGACTTTGAAAAATGCCTCACCTCTTCATTAATGATCACTGTGGATATTAAGGAGTTATTTCCAAGTATACCCCATAGTGTTGGTGTTGAATGGTTTATTGATTTTCTCAAACATGGAACCAGGCTAAGTAGCAATATGATTAACTTAACTTCTGAGTTGTTAAATATTGTTCTTAACAACAGTTATGTGTTTTTAACGGGAATTGTTTAAACAAACCAAGGATTACATAGATGGGAGCAGGTGCACATTTTCCAGTCCCCTTGGGCACAGTACACTTTTATTGTTACCTGGATGATATTTGTATCATCTGGATCAAGTAATAGGTTTTCTGAATATATCAATTCTTCCACTGATTTCCTTACATTTACTCATGAAATCAGTGAGAATGAGCTTCATTATTTAGATGTAGCAATCCTTAGAGATGCACAATCAATGGAATTATACTCCAAGGTTTATAGAAAACCTTCATTTTCCAATTCTCTGCTACATTTCAACAGCCAACACCCATTCCAACAAAAGAAAGGAATAGTTAAAGGTCTGCTTATTAGGGCATCTCGTATGTGTAGCAGATTGCCTGATTTCATTGCTGAAGCTAACAATCTTAGGGTGATGTTTACAGAGAGGTTATCGGTGAATAACCTTATCCATGAGATTCTTAGTAAAAGGGACTTATATACACCATTGTTTGGGAACAATGATGTTGGTATCCCCATCCCAAGGCCCTCCAGCACACAAGCACAGGAGAATTCTAGCTATTTTATTTATACTTTTTCTGAGAATTCAAGGGAGATAGAGAACACAATCAATAAGTTCTGGTTTGTGTTACAAACCAATGATGAATTTAAAACTTGATTCCAAAGAGACCAGCTTTGTTAGAAAATTTAAAAGAGGTGTTTGAGCAAAGACATATCACTACTTGTATGACAACTCAACAAAGGAATGGCACCTTTAAATGTGCCCTTTTATTATCAATAGTAACCATCTATATCTTAAAGCACGTAAAACAAACTTGAAACCACACGGTCACTACACTTGTAACACGAAGGTGTGGTATACATTGGGCTTGACCTGTGGCTTTTATATAGGAAGAACTGAAAGGAATTTAGGAAGCATATGAGCATATCTATGATATAGGTAAAAAGAAAGATAGTAACGCATTCTATAAACATTCCCTTGGTTGCCCTAATTTCAAACTTGCTTTTATGGTGCTTGAACAAGTTCATCCAAGTAGTAGGGTGGAGACTGGGAATCCACCCTGGAATTTAAGGAATTAATCTGGCAGCTTAGGCTTGCTGCTAGCAGTATACCTGGCATGAATGAGACGCTACATAGGGCCAGTTCTCAAACTTAGAAGAGCCAGATTATAGCTTATAACACACACAATTTTTTAATATAGGTTGACATTTTATACAACAAATTCAGTAGCTGACAGTT